>NW_028263388.1:535000-615000 GCF_051168715.1 Poecilia mexicana
AACAGTATTTTTGCACTAAATTTGCCAAAATATGTCCCAAATGAATAATTCTGGTGTCAAACCAGACGTAACTGGACCCATAGAAATCTTGATCTTGTTTCAAGATTTCTATGGGTTACAGTCATATTGGCCATTTTTCAAAATGGCCACCATGACTGTAATGGAGAATATATTTTTACACTAAAACTGGCAGCAGTCATTAGCCACCACTAACTAAAAAGTGACATTCAATAACCAATAAATCACTAAACAAGAATCATGTAATCATATCGTCGCATGAAAACATTACCAGAAGCTAACACTAATGCGCTAAATACTTAGCGCCAGAGCTAAAACATTGCAGGTCTGGACATCCAGACATCCACTGCAGGGAGGTCCAGTTCGGTTCTGCCTCTCCTGACCTGCAGGTTGATGGAAATCAGAGTCGGAGCTGCAGAACCGGTTTTGTTTCTCGCCAGAAAGTGAGTTTATTGTTGCTGTAAACCTGTTCAGTCAGGCTGAAGCCTGGTCATTAGCTTAGGAGCAGCTTCCTGCATCACGCCTGTTACAGTAAGACGAGGGAACCGGAACCTTCTGGAAGTTCCTGGTGTTTCTGATCCGCCTGGTTTCTCCTGAAGACGAATAAAACTTCCCCAGATGTTGGAACAATGCGTCTCTGTGTCCAACCTGGCAACGCACCAGAAATGAGATTTAATGAAGGTTTCAGTAAAAACAGACTTTAATCATCACAGTTGGGTGGAGACAGATCACCAGGACTGGTTCTGGTGGGTCAGGTTCTGGTGGGTCAGGTTCTGGTGGGTCAGGTTCTGGTGGGTCAGGTTGGGTCAGGTTCTGGTTGGTCAGGTTCTGGTGGGTCAGGTTCTGGTGGGTCAGGGTGGGTCAGGGTGGGTCAGGTTCTGGTGGGTCAGGTTCTGGTGGGTCAGGTTCTGGTTGGTCAGGTTCTGGTGGGTCAGGTTGGGTCAGGTTCTGGTGGGTCAGGTTCTGGTGGGTCAGGTTGGGTCAGGTTCTGGTGGGTCAGGCTCTGGTTGGTCAGGTTCTGGTGGGTCAGGCTCTGGTGGGTCAGGTTGGGTCAGGTTCTGGTGGGTCAGGCTCTGGTGGGTCAGGTTGGGTCAGGTTCTGGTGGGTCAGGCTCTGGTTGGTCAGGTTCTGGTGGGTCAGGTTCTGGTGGGTCAGGCTCTGGTGGGTCAGGTTGGGTCAGGTTCTGGTGGGTCAGGCTCTGGTTGGTCAGGTTCTGGTGGGTCAGGTTCTGGTGGGTCAGGCTCTGGTTGGTCAGGTTCTGGTTGGTCAGGCTCTGGTTGGTCAGGTTCTGGTTGGTCAGGTTCTGGTTGGTCAGGTTCTGGTGGGTCAGGTTCTGGTGGGTCAGGTTGGGTCAGGTTCTGGTGGGTCAGGTTCTGGTGGGTCAGGCTCTGGTTGGTCAGGTTCTGGTGGGTCAGGTTGGGTCAGGTTCTGGTGGGTCAGGTTCTGGTGGGTCAGGTTCTGGTTGGTCAGGTTCTGGTGGGTCAGGGTGGGTCAGGTTCTGGTGGGTCAGGTTCTGGTGGGTCGGGGTGGGTCAGGTTCTGGTGGGTCAGGTTCTGGTTGGTCAGGTTCTGGTTGGTCAGGTTCTGGTTGGTCAGGTTCTGGTGGGTCAGGTTGGGTCAGGTTCTGGTGGGTCAGGTTCTGGTGGGTCAGGTTCTGGTGGGTCAGGTTCTGGTGGGTCAGGCTCTGGTTGGGTCAGGTTCTGGTGGGTCAGGCTCTGGTGGGTCAGGTTGGGTCAGGTTCTGGTGGGTCAGGTTCTGGTGGGTCAGGTTGGGTCAGGTTCTGGTGGGTCAGGTTCTGGTGGGTCAGGTTGGGTCAGGTTCTGGTTGGTCAGGTTCTGGTTGGTCAGGTTCTGGTTGGTCAGGTTCTGGTGGGTCAGGTTCTGGTTGGTCAGGTTCTGGTGGGTCAGGTTCTGGTGGGTCAGGTTCTGGTGGGTCAGGGTGGGTCAGGTTCTGGTGGGTCAGGTTCTGGTGGGTCAGGTTCTGGTGGGTCAGGTTCTGGTGGGTCAGGTTGGGTCAGGTTCTGGTGGGTCAGGTTCTGGTGGGTCAGGTTCTGGTTGGTCAGGTTCTGGTGGGTCAGGTTCTGGTGGGTCAGGTTCTGGTGGGTCAGGGTGGGTCAGGTTCTGGTGGGTCAGGTTCTGGTGGGTCAGGTTCTGGTGGGTCAGGTTCTGGTGGGTCAGGTTGGGTCAGGTTCTGGTGGGTCAGGTTCTGGTGGGTCAGGTTCTGGTGGGTCAGGTTCTGGTGGGTCAGGTTGGGTCAGGTTCTGGTGGGTCAGGTTCTGGTTGAGTCCACCACAAAGTTTGCTGTGCAGGAAGGGGTTAAAGTTCAGCAACCTGGTTGAAAAACTGATTAATTCAGTTTGATTGAAAAACAGTAAAAAGTCCAAACACAAAGGTCAAAGGTCAAAACTGTCAAACAGGTTCAAGCAGAAATGTATTGTTTTTTGACTAAATGAAGGAAACTGGGGAAGATCAGAAACTTTTTCGTTTTCTAGAACAATAAATACCTAAATAATTCAAGACACATGAGCAGAGTGGTGAATGAGTGAACCTGATCTCTGGGTGATGAACGTGTGATTTTCTTCCTGAACAGGAAACATTCAAGCTGCATCGCTTGGTTTTCCTGCTGGGCTTCCACATCCAGGCCATCAGCAGGGATTCAGTCATGACCCCACAGGAGTCAGCTGTCTGTAATATAGAAAAAATAAAAGTAAAATGTAACAAATGGAGGGAAAGCCGAGTTGCTTTGGGAGAAACAAAGATCCTCTTCTGCTCCATTAAATACCAAAATGATAAACAGTCGACTGGAAACCTCATCCTCACTCCAGGGATCAGAGCCGCTGGGTTAAAGCAAAGCCGACCCGCTGCAGCGCGTGCAGAGGATCGGGGTCGGATCGGGGTCGGATCGGGGTCGGATCGGGGTCGGATCGGGGTCGGATCGGGGTCGGATCGGGGTCGGATCGGCTGCAGACGATCAAATCCTGAAATACCTTATTGATCCCAAAGGGAAAATAAATGTTGTAACTCATTTTAATTAAAATTCTTCAAGACGTATTGTAGTCAGTGATGGCAGGAAAGATCTCCTGCAGCAGTCTGTATTACAGCAAATCTGAAGAGGCCTCTGACTGAAGACACTCTGTTACAGATGCTGAATGTCGAAGACAGACGAGCTGCTGAGCTTTTAGTCTACATGTTGTGATCCTGATGGATCCTGATGGATCCTGATGGATCCTCAGCATGTGGGTTAAAGACGGTTGAACTTGACCTCTGACCTCTGATCAGGGTCAGATGACGTTTTAATGGATTAATAAATCCATTCGTCATATTCCTTTAATAAACCACTTGGAACATATTTTAGCGTTCCTGGGCTGCACTGGAAGAGAGAGGTCAAAGGTTATCGCGTTTACCATTAATCATAAACCGTTTCTTACCACCAAACAGCGTTCACATGAGGAAGCCTGAGGTGAGTTATGATGGGAATCAGCGATGGATGTTTTCGTCCCTCAGGTTGTTCATTAAATCCACCGACTGCAGGAAGAAAGTTTGGTGGACAATTTCCCTGCAAAGCTCCGTTCACATAATAATTAACCTTCTTTACTCCATAATTGGCTCATAAAATTCGTCCGTTTTGTTTGTGTTAAATAGGTTGGAAAGCAGCGGTTTGCCTGGCAGACGTCCAGGATCCTCTGATAAGATTCACTGAGCCGCAGAAACGACTTCCTTCAGAGAAACAGCTTTTCCTTTCAGGAAAAAGGAAAATATGGTTTGCTAATAATAAACCTGGGCAGATTTGATTCACTCCTTTGTTTGTTTGAACCTTTTTACTGCTGAGCTTCAGGAACTTTGCTCTTAATTTAATCCCAAAATCATCAAGAAATTGTTTTGAAATGAATCACTATTGTTTTGTTTCAGGAAGATTTTAAATTTACTGAATGTGTCACAGGACATAATGGCTGCTGCACCTTTTCCATGAAGTGAGAATAAAAGCGACTTGTTTTAAATCTGAAGACAAAGCCAAGAAATATTTAACAAGCTGATGCATCTGAAAGGCTGTGGAGCTTTTCATGCTGCGTTCACAAACACAACGAAGTCAGAGCTTCGTCCTGCTTTCAGCTTCTGACCGAAACTGGGTCAAAGGTCAGGAAATAAAATGATAAAAAGACTTTATGGATCCCAAAGGGAAATTAAATCAGAAGCTCACTTCCTTTAACACCCAGCCATCGTCTGCACCAGCTTATCCACTCAGGGTCACGGGGTCACGGGCTGCCAATGCCCATCTCTCCAGCGACAGGTGGGTTCATCCATCTCAGGCCCATAGAGACCAGTTAGCCCAGTAAGAGCTGGGTTAACTGGTTTAACTGGGTTAACTGGTCTTACTGGGTTAGGACCCGGGCCGGGATTCGAACCCAGACCTTCTTGTTGCTAGGTAACAGTGTTGCCACATTTCTGCTGGTTCCTGGCAGATGAAGACGAGGAAAAGGAAACTTCTAGAAATGATTCATGAACAAAGTTTCCTGCAGTCTGGTTTACCATAACACCACCAGTCACCATCTGGGAGGAAAACCAGTGCTACCAGTTCACCAACCTGTCACATCTGACCCGCTGCAAGGCGCCACAATGCATTCTGGGTAACAAAAAGTATCTCCATCACTGCTTTGGCTTTCACTCACTCTCTCCATTTCCTCCAAGCAGCTTGTTTGCTTCCAGCCTGGAGATCTGCTGGATCTCTGAGACAGACAGTAAGAATCCAGTAGATCTGATGGGAAACTGAAACTGCAGCTGGTCCGGCCAGCCGACCAGTTTAACCTTATGTGGTCACATCCTGCCGAGAAGCTGCAGCCTCTGCAGTTCCTGCGTTTCAGCGCCATCTACTGGTTGTAACGAATGTTTGACTGTTTGCGAGTCAACAGGATCTTTGGGAGATATTTCGAGAGATATCGCCTGTCAGATGGGAAGGCAGAACCCGAAACATGAAGCAGGGGAGAAAATATGGAAACATGAGATTTTTTTTCATTGCTCCAAAGGAATCAGTTCTGAATCAAATGCAGATTTCTGTAGAGTTACCAGGTCAGAAACAACCAGCAATATTTAATCTGTAATGAGAGAAAAGAAGAGAAATCATTTCCATTCAACTTTTCACCGTGTTATTATTCATTCATTCATAAATGTCAAAATTCAAACGTAAATGTTTATTTTGCTTCAAGCCAAATATTTAGTTATCCAGCTACATATTTAAGTTTACAAATTCTTTCTGATAAGCGGAAGTGCATTACCAAAATAAAAGCTTTGTTTTTCATGAAACTGTTACTGAACACAAACATTAAAGTGAAATATGAATAAATCAGACAACATGTCAGCGAATCAGCAGCAAAATAAATAAACCAATAAGAGAATGAAGTTAGTCTGCTTCCTTCCAATTTGATAAAAAAAACTCAATTATTTTTCAGAACGGCTTTTTTTAGTTTAGATTTTCTCCATCACCTGATGTAAAAACCTCAGATGGCTGCAGCGACAGCTAAATGCTGCAGCAACAGCTAAATGCTGCAGCGGCGGATAAATTTTTTCTCTCTTGCTCTCGAAGGCGGATGCTCCCTCCCTGCCCTGCTTGTTCTGTTTTTGTCGTTTTCTATATTTTTGGAGCCTTTCTTTGCACATCATCCAAATCTACAAATTATGGATCTGGTCAACTGGTCTCTCAATGCAATTGATCAAATTTTTGTCGAGAAGTCTGGACACAGGAGAGCCTCTTGTCCTGCAGGGGCAGACCCGGCAGGTTCACCCTGGATTTATTATGATAACAGGATTTCTGCTGTTTGGAGCTTGTGGATTCCTGGATTATCAACAAATTTTGGCCGAACTAGCGAACACTCAGACTGTTGGTGTGGACAGAGACAAGGACGCTAAAACTCTCTAACGAGTTGGAATCGATCTTGGAGAAGTTGCTAGTTTTGGCTCAGTGGAACCACCAAACTAATTTGGATGATTGGGAACTGAGATGTATCGGAGAGACTTTAGGGAAGATTGAAATTACACCTCAGACATTCTGTTTCTGAACTGGCTTTCCCCGTGTGGCCTTGGAAGGGCTGCATATTTCCAATCTCCTTGAAGATATGTAAACACAGCCCTCCTTCCCTCCTCACCCCCTCCTGTTTCCATGGAGCTGTGGAGCTGAGCGCTCTTATTGGACTTCTGCGGGAGGCTGAGCAACGTGGCTTCATGGCCCTGTGATGTCACCGCCTTCACTCATGTCTTTGTTTTGTCTGAATGTTGCCACCTGCCCTAATGTGTCCTTTCCTCTCTTTTGTTTTTCTCTTTCCTTTTTTGTTATTTTGTTTGTATTTCCTTTTAATTCATATAAAGCACTTTGAATGGCCTTGTTGCTAAAACTTTGCTTTATAAATAAAATGACCTTACCTAAATGCTGCGGCGTCCGGCCAGGACTCAGGAATCGTTTGACTGATTATTGGCTTATCAACCCAATAAAACATGAAGTTTTGGAGCCTTTATGCTTGATGGATTATTATGTTGTGTTTTTATGGAGATGATATTAAGCTCTCAGGTGGAAGAATAAATATCCACATATTTATTAAAAAAGCTTTTATTTCTGAATGTTTCACATCTAATATTCCAAAATAAAACTGAATAAATAACTAAAATCAGATTATTGACATGTAAACTAGTTTAAACTGGATGAACTGTTTTTTTTAAACATGGCGGTTTGCTGGTTTTACTCGGTTCTTCCTGGTTTCCGTCAGCAGCGAGGCACTAGCAGTGAGCGGCAGCCGGATCCTCCCAGGAGGGACTGAAGGACTCGTCCATCCCAGAATGCATCAGTGGGACGGAAATGTCGTCCATGTTTGGCAGCACAAACACTTTCTAAGCAGGAAAAAGGAGACAGCAAAGGAAACATGAGGACCCGGTTCAGAACCAAAGACGTTTTTTATCTTCCTCACCTGGAACTCGTCCTGCAGCTTCTTCTCGATCCAGTCGCTCACATGGCAGAAGCTCAGCTCTCGCTGGCCCAGCTTGGGGCAAACATGCAGGTCCAGTTTGGGCGGCACGCAGAAGCTGTACCTGCAGAGGAGACGGAGAAACTGGTCCGAGTCTGAAACACGAGAAGCCCTGACTGCTGCACTGACCAGGGGAAGGAAGGAAATGATTTTACTTTTGGAAGGAAATGGGGAGAAAATGATTTCACATGATGCAGATTGTGATCAGATTGTGATCAGATTGTGATCAGATCATTGATCTCTGATCATTTCACATTCAGTTGGAGGTTTTCCACAGGAAGTCGATGAAGCTGCGTCTGTCAGGCTGTGAAAGTTGAGCCTGAAAGTTAAGGATGGAGAACCGGCTTCATGACACGATTTTAACCATATTTTCATATTTTTAGGAAAACTAAAAATGTCTCCTCAGTCCTTCCAAAAGCAGTGAAGATTTTATGAATCAGAATATTGAGGTGTGTGTAAAGCTCTTCTTCTGTTCCTCCCTGACATGCAGCTAGGAGGCGCTGTGCCACCCGTCATCATCCTGTGTAAATATTCATCTGGATGTTGAAGTTTCTGCCTTACCAGATCCTGTCAGTAGGGGGCGCTGGGATGTTGACCACCAGCGTGCCGGACAGTTCTCGGACCTCCACCGACAGCAGCAGGGGCGTGTTGGACAAATCCTCAAACTTCCTCCTGATGAACTCGTTCTCCGCCGCTCGCTGGAAACACTTGGATTTGGTAATTTTGTCCACAAATCTTAAAATCTTCCTCCCAGTTCTTCCTCCGCTGTGAGGAAACCAAACGGATTAGAGGAGGAGAGTTTTACTCTTTTGGCAGCAGCCTGGAGGAGCCTCTGCATCCAGAGCCATCATGACAACGATTCCATAAAACTGCATAAAGTATTCACACCCCTCTCAGGTTTCTTCAGCAACACACACACTGATGTTTATGTATTCTTTTCTAATAAAAACCTCAAAAATGTGGAGAGCATTTTTATCCAACCCCCTTTCACTCTGTTACCCCAAAAATAAATCAGAGCTGAGGCTGGGTGGAGGTTAATCTCCCATCAGGAGAACCAGAGGTCAGGGGTCAGTCTGCAGCTACAGGAACAGATGTGCTAAGGGAAATGCTTATTTCTGTTCATTTCACCTTTTATACGTCACAAACTTGTTTTATCTGTTTTTTTAGAGCCACATGTGATCACAGCAGAACATGGCCTAGTCAAAGTCCAGTCCCTCCAATCTCACTGATGCTCTTCTATTTTGCAAAGAAGACTGGCAAAATGAAGGGTGACCCAGAAACGCTGAATATACATGCACGCCACACTAATCAGGTTTTTGTGGTAATAAAATTAGAAAATGTCGTTTTTCAGTCGACTGTTGGGGTGAGTCGGCGTGTGATGGTGGTAGGTTCTGGTTTTAGCCTGGGACCAGGAGCATGACAGTGTGTGTGTTTACCCTTCAGGGGGCGCCACTGAGCCTTTCTCCCCGGCTGGACAGTGAGGCTCCGACAGCAGCAGCTCCTCTTCATCAGAAGAAGCAGCACTGGACGACTCTTCATCGCTGTCCGCCAACACGCTGAGGACGGGCCTGCAGCTGGAGACCACACACAGCAGCCAATCAGAGGCCAGCAGGAGACAGAACAATTAATATTCATGTTTCATAACTTCCTGTTTCTGGAGAAAAACAGTTGAATCGAAATAAAACTAAAAACCTCAGAAGGTTCCTGACAGCCTCAATAGGGGCGTGTGTGTGTGTGTGTGTGTCTGTGTGTGTGTCTGTGTGTGTGTGTGTCTGTGTGTGTCTCTGTGTGTGTGTGTGTCTGTGTGTGTGTCTGTGTGTGTCTGTGTGTGTGTGTGTGTGTCTGTGTGTGTCTGTGTGTCTCTGTGTGTGTCTGTGTGTGTGTGTGTGTGTCTGTGTGTCTCTGTGTGTGTGTCTGTGTGTGTGTGTGTGTGTCTCTGTGTGTCTCTGTGTGTGTCTGTGTGTGTGTGTGTCTGTGTGTGTCTCTGTGTGTGTGTGTGTGTGTGTGTGTGTGTCTGTGTCTCTGTGTGTGTCTGTGTGTGTCTCTGTGTGTGTCTCTGTGTGTGGGGGTGTGTGTGTCTGTGTGTGTGTCTGTGTGTCTCTGTGTGTGTGTCTGTGTGTGTGTGTGTGTCTCTGTGTGTCTCTGTGTGTGTCTGTGTGTGTGTGTGTCTGTGTGTGTCTCTGTGTGTGTGTGTGTGTGTGTGTGTGTGTCTGTGTCTCTGTGTGTGTCTGTGTGTGTCTCTGTGTGTGTCTCTGTGTGTGTCTGTGTGTGTGTGTGTGTGTGTGTCTGTGTCTCTGTGTGTGTCTGTGTGTGTCTCTGTGTGTGTCTCTGTGTGTGGGGGTGTGTGTGTCTGTGTGTGTCTCTGTGTGTGTCTGTGTGTCTCTCTGTGTGTGTCTGTGTGTGTGTGTCTCTGTGTGTGTCTGTGTGTGTCTGTGTGTGTGTGTGTCTCTGTGTGTGTGTCTCTGTGTGTGTGTCTCTCTGTGTGTGTCTGTGTGTGTGTGTGTGTCTCTGTGTGTGTGTCTGTGTGACCTGGGGCCTCCAGCTTCGGGGCCGCTCTGTGCCGTCTCCTCTCTGCTCTCTCTTCCCAGCTTGGACAGGTTGAACTTGGTCTGCAGCGTCATCTGCAGGTTCCCCGTGTAAACCAGCTGCAGCTGCACCCACAAGCCTGCAGGGGGCGCACAGAGCAGCTCAACACCAGGCTGACAAGACAGGCCAAAGGTCATGGTGCCTAATCTGATCCCGCATCTGGCTGAGAAGATCGGGTCAGAATCATTAGTCCTCTTTAGAAGCTGAGGGAGAAGGGAAGATCTGGTGGAAGGATGATCTCTGGATTTGCCATATAAGGACACTGACTTCTATACTTCAAATGGGCTAATTGCTAAATTAGCCCAAATGGGCTAATTGCTGTTTGCACAACTTTAGCACAACAATAGTGTTTTCCTGTTTTCATTGACCAATCAGATCATTTAGAAGCAGAAATGAACAGAGAATCAGCTTCCATCGCTGCCGTTAGCGATGTAGCTTTAGCATCGCAGATAAGAAATTGTGGTTTTGGGCAGAATCTTAATGTGTAAAAAAGAAACAAAAAACCAATTGCATTTAATCCATGTAATTATTTGAAATGTGTTAAATGTATTTTGCTATAACTTTTTTTTTATTTTACCAAAATGATTGTAGTAATGCAGTGAATGGTGGTAGAGGAGCCAGCAGGGGGCAGTCTGGCTCCTGGTGGAGTGGGATTTAAAAACACTCAGAAGTGGAGAAGAACCACAGATAGAAAACAGGACGAACAGATTTAGACGTTTAAGAAAAAAATGCATTAAAATCTAAGTAATCAAAACAAAAGCATTGAAGTGTTAGCATCTTCTGAGCAGGAAGCTGCAGGCTGAGCTGACCTCTGTGGTTGACCTCTGGCCTGGAGGCGGCCATGATGTGTGGCATGCTGCAGCCCATGTCCAGCTCGGTCAGCGTCAGCTCGTTCATGAAGTAAGGCAGCTGCAGGAACAGGAAGCCATCAGTTTATTACGTATCGATAGACGACCGTCTGCTTCCGCTCGTCCAGCCTCACTCTGATTCTGCTCAGCTTCTTCTGGATCTTATGGGCGACGGCGTCGGCCCACTGCTTCTCTCGCAGGAAGTCCCAGAAGATTCGGCCAATCAGAGCGTTGACCCAGGAGGCGGGGCCGGCTCCGGGGGGCGTGGCCTGATCGCAGGTGCACTGAGGAAGGAAGGAAGCAGAGCTAAGAGTCGCTCCAGATCCATTCACAAGAAGTAAAATCTCTGCTAGCTTACGGTGGTGTTAGCGGTGGTGTTAGCAGTGGGGCTAGCCTCTGCGCTGCTAGCCCTGGGGCTGCATGGGGGTGTGGCCTCATGTGCAGCCAGAAGGCGGGCCATGTAGCTGTGGTAGTCAAGCGCAGAAAGTCCCCCTGTGGCGCTGCAGGGTACTGCAGGACCATAGGAGGTGGCAGGCGTGGCGGGCGTTGAGGACACGGTGGGCGCGTCGTCATCGTCGCTGCTGGGGCCTCGGCTCCTCGGGACGGGGACGCTCTGGGACGGAGCACCTGGAGGACAGAGATCTGCTGCAGATTATTCAGCGTTATTCATTAAGTTTCCTCCAAAATGCAGAGAATCCAGGCAAAGCGAGTTTCTGGATGTTGCCTCAGACAGGAGCAGAGGTTCCCAACATGAGGGCCGCAAAATGATTTCTGCACAGAAACCATCAGGTGGATCCACAAATGATCTTAGTGGTTTAGACTGTGAGTCAGATTCAGCATCATGGGAGACCAGGAACCATCAGTTTAGACACCTGGTTTGTGTTACAGCGCCACCGACTGGCCCGGCAGACCTACTGCAGCGCTCTCTGTGTCATGGACCAATATTTTATCTCATAAACCGTCTCACTAAGAATCAGAGTGATGTGTATGGAGGCCCAAAAGAGACAAATTAAATAATGAATACATTTTGAAATAAATAAGGATTTCATTAAATGTCTGACTGAATAATGTAATATACTTTCTGAATGATATAATTATATCACTGTTTAATGAAATAGGGTGAAATAATTATGTAATTTTTGGGAAACCTGCTTTCAGGCAAATATTTGATAATAAATGCAGATTTCATTACAATATCATAATCTCACATTAACCCAACCATTCATGAGGATGATTTCCCATGAGACTTTCTGCTCTTTCTGTCCAGAGCTGGAGCCGTTTGTTACCGGGCCGTTTGTTACCGGGCCGTTTGTTACCGGGTCGTTTGTTACCGGGCCGTTTGTTACCGGGTCGTTTGTTACCGGGCCGTTTGTTACCGGGCCGTTTGTTACCGGGCCGTTTGTTACCGGGCCGTTTGTTACCGGGCCGTTTGTTACCGGGTCGTTTGTTACCGGGCCGTTTGTTACCGGGCCGTTTGTTACCGGGCCGTTTGTTACCGGGTCGTTTGTTACCGGGCCGTTTGTTACCGGGTCGTTTGTTACCGGGTCGTTTGTTACCGGGCCGTTTGTTACCGGGTCGTGTGGAATGTCGTCCGGCTCTCGGCCCGTCCCGGACCGCAGACGCCAACAGGAGGTGGCGGAACCACTCCTCCTTCTCCCGGCCCGTGCGTCCGAACAGGTAGAGCGCAGGCGGGGCGGCGCCAGCTTGCGTGGAGGAAGTCTGTGCTGGATCAGAACCCAGGTTCTGTTCTGACCCGGTTCCGTCCTCCTCTGCTCCAAGCTGGATGCAGATGGGATACTTGGGGTTCCAGACTCTCTTCCGAGCCAACGCCGCCGGCAGGAGGAAGACCTTCAGGAAGAAGGCAGCATGATGAAGAACCAGACCCACCAGAACCAGAACCAGATGTTTTCTAGTGGCAGTAAAACGTGTCTCTTCAGATCAAAAACTCTTTCTGATTTGATTCCTGAATGAATCTAATTTTTTGAACGTTTGTAATTACCTTATTTATTGTTGTCTGTTACCATTTTCAGCTTTAGTTTTTTATGTATCTGTGGATTTTTATGTCTTCAAAGCTTTTTATTTCTGCCTGTCTTGAAAATGATAATGATTAATAAAAAAAGGTCATAATTACAAAGGTGAGTAAATAAATAAGCTAATAAAGAGACATATTTGTCTCACTGTCTAATATAATTACTGCCAGCATTTATTAATTTACCGTATTTTCATCTTTTGCTTATTTGTTGAGCCTTTTTTAAATTTCTATATTTTCTCGTCATTATGGCAGGACTGGCTCTCCATAGATTTACTGCCTCACTTTTTCATCAGTCAGTTGAATTTTCTGCTCCTGAACCTGGAGCATAAATCTGCATTAAGAATGAAAAGTGAAATGAAATGTTCAGATCTTACTTTGCTGTTTGCCAGCCGGAAGCAGCGCGTCTTGATGAAGCTGACTTCCTGCGGCGGGTCGTCGTGCGCGGCGCGGCGCCTGATGTTGCAGCGTGGGTAATCCAGACGGAGGCTGCAGCCCTGCAGCGTGGCGAACACGGAGTGAGTCAGAGCCGGGTGGAAGATTTCTGGGTCGTAATCCTGGATCTCATTCATCCAACCCTGAAAACAGCAGCAGGTTTAACAGACACCAACGTTTATTCAAGAAGAGCTGCTGACCTCAGGAATCAGCTGCCTGACCTGAACAGCTTAATAATTACTGTCATTATAATATTTAATAATAATAATAGTGATAAAAATTATAACTACTATGAATAATGAGCTCTGTTGGCTCTGCTGTTTGGATCATTATTCCTCTGGTTCTGTGCAGCTGGAAGGATTGTTGCTCTTTTACTTTTGGACAGTCGTTATAGAGCGTAACCATGGTAACAAGCATCTCAAAAGCTCAAATAATACCTAGAGTATGAAGTCAACCCGTCCATCATGACGGACATGAACCGAACGCCAGACTCTCTCTCTACTCGTCTTTCTAACCAACAGATTTAAAGAGGAGCAGCAAAAGCAAAGGAGGAGGATCAGCAGAGCTAGCTAACAACTGGTGATGTCACCCAGGAAGTCGCTGTGGAATATCAACTCTGCTGCCTGACGAGCTTTTAGGATGTTAGCAAGAGACCAGGCAGTCTTCAGTCAGAGGAATCTGCAGACTCGCTGAAACACTGACTGGTACAGGAGCTCCTTCCTGGCCTCAGCAAGAACCTTGGAGGACCTGAGTTAAAAACATTTAGTTTCCCTTTGGGAGAAATATGGGCTTCCTGAATGAGCTGCGCTTAGATGAGCATGAAGCCAAAACAAACCGAGACAATATAAAAGATTAAAAAGGACTTGGAAAACCTTCTGAGTGTGGAACGTTTGAAGCTTCCAAGCTAAAGCCAAGCTAGCGATCAGCCAGGACAGAGATTATCCTTCTACAGCGTTTTCATCCTCCAACACGGAGCCGCTGATGGCGACCTCTGACCTCCTCCTCCAGCCTCTGAAGCCTCCTGCTGCTGCCGGACTCAGCCAGAAGGAGCGGACTAATTACGGTGCCGCCGTGGTTCTGATGGGCCTAATTGGACCTGGGATGCCTGATGTTCTGGACTTGCGTTCCTTTTAATAAAACTTTAATCTGTGATGGAGACGGACGGAGGAAGGGAAGCGGCTCGGCGCTCTCCTTGGAGAACAATCAGGAGAAAAGCAGCGCTGCATCCTGCTGTTCAGACGGACTCAGGTAAAGTTCTGGTTCTGGATGTGAAATATTTGTAATATTTCTTATTGTTGGTGCTCATGCAGCCTGAATCCACTTCAGATCTTCAATTCTGTTCAACCTCCTGTTTATCTGAGCTCTGATAACATTTGGTATGAAAACTTCTGACCCGAGCTTCAGTTTAATCAGCAGAAGATAAAAAGAAACAGAGTGGGAGTCGAACTCTGTCAGGAATAAAATATCTAAGTTATGAGGGTTTTTTTGTGAATCTTTTCCTTCAGTTTTATTGGATGAAATCCCTGAAAATGTAATAACAGATGATTTATTATCTCAGGTTCACATATGAATATCTGAAACCTGCTGAGAAGGAGCCAGAAGGACTGAAGCTGCTGCGACGTCGAGCTTCTGTAAACTTACACAAAATTACCAGCAATTATTTCATTTATCCTGTAATAAGAGAAAAAATGGGATTCATTTTTAGGTCTTATTTAATTAGTTATAAATGTCATATTTTCAAACTAAATATGCAAATCCACTTGTCTATAAGCAAAGCAGACTATCAAAATAAAAGCTGAGTGGCCGCTGATGCAACATGTTGCCGTAGATCCGTTGCTAAATGTCTGGATTGCCTTTAAAACGGAGAATCTTTATTTTAAGCTGAAATGTTCAAGAACAGAAACAAGGACAGGGATGACATGAGGCGACTTGAAAGCAGGAGTTTATCGAGGCTACAAAGAGACAGCTTTTATTTTGGTAGTTCACTTCCTGGTAGCGGCAGGTGAATTAGCTTCCAAGCTAAATATTTAGTCCTGAGCCAAATGCAAATGTCCAAACTAAATATCTGGCTTGAACCTGACATTTATAACTTTAGCTTTGTGAAAATATGACTTATTAATCCAGATTGTTGGTGGCAACAGCGGCCAGTACTTCATGACTGTCGCCTACCTGAAGGACGTCGGGCTCGGCGCTGAAGCCACCTGGGAAACGGGCCTCACCCTGCTGGGTCAGCGCCGGTCTGTGTGCGTTAGCCGAGCCGGACGAACCGATCCGAATGAGGAACAGGCCGAGCAGGAAGCCCAGAGCCAGTCCTAACGCCAGGCCTGAGACGTACGGACCCAGAGGAAGGATGAAGTAGCCGTAGGACAGAACCGCCACGCAGAACAGACTCATGCGCGGCAGAGGAGGCTGAGGATCCGGACCGGACCTGGAGCTGTTTGGTGCTGGGGCGCCAGGCGACCTCCTGACCCTCCTGGGAGCTTCAATGGCAAACACTTGCATCATGTCATCATCTTCGCATATTTCCAGCTCCTGCTGGTGATGAACGGGACACGGGCGGCGCCGCGCTCCGACCGAAGGCCAGTCGAACACGGGAAGAACGTCTCCATCTGGTCTCCTTCCGGTCCTCACCGGAGACTCTGAGAGGACGGTGTCCACGCTGCCGTCCCTCCCCTGATGAGCCGCCGTGGACCTGCTCTGGTGTTTGGGGCTTCCTGCGCCGTCTTCCCCCATGATCTTGCTGAACATGCTGCTCAGAGGCTCATGCATGGCCTCGGACAGCTTCCTCTTCGTGTCCTCCAGCTCCATCTTGAAGAAGCCCCCCTTCAGGCCCTCCGCGCTGGGAGAGAGAGCGCTGGGGGACGGCGGGGCCGTGCGAGAGTCCCCACCGCTCCGGGGTTTGGTTTGGGTCAGCTGCTTCCACAGGTGGAGGTTGAGACGGGAGTCCGATCTGGACTGAGACACCTCCGGCTCTGAGTGGGACAGCTCCGTGGAGATGGACTTCACCAGGCTGAGGAGAGGCCTGGGTCTGAGGGTGGAGCCCTCTTTCGGCTCAAGCTCAGTGGAGAGTGACTTGACGAGGCTGGCCAGGGGCCGCTGGCTGTGTGAGGGCGGCCCTGGGGAGAGGAAGCTAGGGGGCGCTGCAGAGCAGTTCCCCAGGGAACCAGGCGATGACGGGGAAAGAGGAACATGGAAGTTCTGGGGCTTCAAGTCTTTGTCGTCCTCCGCAGGAAGCGGCTTCTCCTCGCCGTGGTCCAGGGAGAAGATGAGCTCATCGTCCTCCAAGCTGTCCCACTCCCCTTCGGTGCCGGTCAGATGGATCACAATCCCCCGGGACTGGTTCCGCTTCATGACGCCAAGTGGGAAGAGCCTGTGAGGGTCATGAAAGGTCCTGCTGCCCTCGCCTGTGTCCTTCCTGCCCTCTCCCTCCCCGTTTTTTCCATCATCTGCCATTTCTCTAGTTCACATCTCCAAACCGAGACACCTGTGGGTCAGGAGAAGACAAACACGGTCAGCTGCACCGTATCGACTCTTCGCCTCAGAGACGGAGCAGATACAGACCAAGGCCTGCTTTTCATAGCTTCTGACTCATTTCTGCAAAATGAGCACCAACCAGGCATTAACTTGTCACATTTGTGTCCTCTGGCTTTAAAAAATCATGAAATAATCTGAGGACTAGTGAGTCTGAATCCCAGCCAAGTCAACATGTCGCTCCACAAACTGATGAGCTTCACAGGCTCACAGTTTCTGTCTGAATCTGGGGCGACGGCCTGGAGACTGACGTCCAAACATCTGATTCAGACACATCTGTCACAAGAACAGGAAGAAATGTTTAATGAAAGAAGAGTCACTCTGACATCTGAACTAAAATCCATCCAGTTCATTATCTTCAGCAGTCTCTTAACAACCAGCTGGTGTAACTCAGGCTGCGTTCTCACACCGAATGCCCTTTGGTTCGTTTTGGTTTCATTGATTTTTCTTCCAAGTGTACGATAATTCGTAAACGATTCGGTTATGATCTTTGCTCTCACTGGGCAGAAATGACGGACAGACCTGGAGAACCGAACTGTCCAGATCTGCTTGTTCAGCTTTATGATGTCATTTTTCTGAATCTGGATCTGCTGAGGCTTTACGAACCAGGAAACGGATCAGGTTCAGTCCAACCAGAACCAGCAGGGTTAGCAACCCTGAAGGCCCATCGTTACCATGACGCCCAACTACAGTGGCTCATGAAGTCCAAAAAGACGTTTATTTCCTGTAGTTGGTTTGGATGGAGGTTGGTTTGGACTCACACTAGAACTGGACCAGGAAGCGGTTCTGGTTCTGGTTTGGTGGAGACGAACACCAAAACATCTGCAGGTTCTGTAGAGTTCTGGTTCAAAGCAGCTGATTTTATCGGGTCAGTAAATCTCAATAAAACACAGAACATTGGTTTTTATCTGAAGCGATAAAGTGAAGGGGGTGATGCAGCAATCAGGCGCCGATTAGTTTGGTCTGACCATCAAACACTGAACTTAGTTTGAAACAGAAGATTTTCTCTGATCCACGTTGATCTGAGTCAGAAAATCAGACATGAGTTTTGCTGCTGGTCAACGGTTCATCATCATCTGGATCAGAGAAGCAGCGGCTCATTTCCTCCGTAACGACTGAATGGAAATGTCCTAAATTAAAGCATCTTAAATCCTCCTCTGGCTGCTGGAGCCTCATCGCTGCTGTTTCCAGCTGAGATGAAACCAGTTTTCCTTCCATGGAAACGGCAGAAAGCTCAGAGCTGCAGGTCAAGCTCTGGATGCAAGTTGACCCGACTTCTAGCTGATCACATTTATGTAACGGCATTAAAATGCTGCGCGGCACAATGTGAACCACGTCCACAGCAGCTGGTGGAGTCGTTATAATCTGCTCTCGCCCAAAACGGACGGAGGGGGATGAACCTGTTGCTGGGGTCAGTCTGAGCCCCAGTTCCCCTGGTTGGACGGGAAGCTGCAGCATCAGAACCACAGCGACGTTTCTGCACCAAGAGATTCTTTATCCATTCCTGCTGTTGGATTTTACAATATTAGAAAATGAAATAAATATTTCTGTCCATGAAAGGATGACATTAAAGAGTTATATTTTATCTGAGTGGAACAGAATTCATTGTGAAAATGTTTCTCTGGATAGAATCTGCATAATGAGTTCTTGGGCGTCGGTTATTAAATTATATCAACATATTTCTTTAAAGACTTATGTTGCAGTGGCGGCCATCTTGGTTTGACGAGACAGAATTTGCAATATTTGCAGAAAAGTCAAAAGTAGATGGGTCTGGTGTTTTACTCGTCTGAAGAGAATATCTGTTAATCTGATGGAAAGATGGCCGTCATTAGCATCGTTAGCATCTCTGTAGAAAAAAGGCTAACGATGCTAATGCTGACATCATAAATGATATAAAATGAAACCAGAGCAGATTTGAAAAGTTCATAAAACAAAGGTTTCACAAACTGGAGCTCAAAGTTCAGTCATGGTTTGACTAGGCCATTTTCAGAGCCGGCCTGAGGGATAAGCAAACTGTAGCTGCTCAAAGCCGAAACAAGAAATCCTCAGGTTGACGAACTGCAGCTAAAGATAACTGATCAGTTTTTAATATTTAGTTCTGCTTGTGTCTGTGGGCCGTCTGAACACTCACACCCACCAACAAACTCGGATTATCGTTAAATCAGGATTTGACTGTAAAATCTGACAAATCATCCAGCAGGATTAGGAGCTAAAGCTAAAGCTAAAGCTGATTCCCATCAACGTTCCATCCTGGAGTCTCCAGGTCTGAGCGGCTGGGTTCTGACTGGGTTCTGACTGGGTTCTGACCGGGTTCTGACTGGGTTCTCTCTGGGTTCTGGCTGGGTTCTGACTGGGTTCTGACTGGGTTCTCTCTGGGTTCTGACTGGGTTCTGGCTGGGTTCTGGCTGGGTTCTGACTGGGTTCTCTCTGGGTTCTGACTGGGTTCTGGCTGGGTTCTGACCGGGTTCTGACCGGGTTCTCTCTGGGTTCTGACTGGGTTCTGACTGGGTTCTAACTGGGTTCTAACTGGGTTCTGACTGGGTTTTGACTGGGTTCTCTCTGGGTTCTGACTGGGTTCTGGCTGGGTTCTGGCTGGGTTCTGACTGGGTTCTGACTGGGTTCTCTCTGGGTTCTGACTGGGTTCTGGCTGGGTTCTGACTGGGTTTTGACTGGGTTCTCTCTGGGTTCTGACTGGGTTCTAACTGGGTTCTCTCTGGGTTCTGACTGGGTTCTGACCGGGTTCTCTCTGGGTTCTGACTGGGTTCTGGCTGGGTTCTGGCTGGGTTCTGACTGGGTTCTGACTGGGTTCTCTCTGGGTTCTCTCTGGGTTCTGACTGGGTTCTCTCTGGGTTCTGACTGGGTTCTCTCTGGGTTCTGACCGGGTTCTGACCGGGTTCTCTCTGGGTTCTGACTGGGTTCTGACTGGGTTCTGACCGGGTTCTGACCGGGTTCTCTCTGGGTTCTCTCTGGGTTCTGACTGGGTTCTCTCTGGGTTCTGACTGGGTTCTCTCTGGGTTCTGACTGGGTTCTGACTGGGTTCTGACCGGGTTCTGACCGGGTTCTCTCTGGGTTCTCTCTGGGTTCTGACTGGGTTCTCTCTGGGTTCTGACTGGGTTCTGACTGGGTTCTCTCTGGGTTCTCTCTGGGTTCTGACAGGGTTCTGACCGGGTTCTGACTGGGTTCTGACCGGGTTCTCTCTGGGTTCTGACTGGGTTCTGGCTGGGTTCTGGCTGGGTTCTGACTGTGTTCTGACTGGGTTCTCTCTGGGTTCTCTCTGGGTTCTGACAGGGTTCTGACCGGGTTCTGACTGGGTTCTGACCGGGTTCTCTCTGGGTTCTGACTGGGTTCTGGCTGGGTTCTGGCTGGGTTCTGACTGTGTTCTGACTGGGTTCTCTCTGGGTTCTCTCTGGGTTCTGACTGGGTTCTGACTGGGTTCTGACCGGGTTCTCTATGGGTTCTCTCTGGGTTCTGACTGGGTTCTGACCGGGTTCTCTCTGGGTTCTCTCTGGGCTCTGACTGGGTTCTGACTGGGTTCTGACCGGGTTCTCTCTGGGTTCTCTCTGGGTTCTGACTGGGTTCTCTCTGGGTTCTGACTGGGTTCTGACCGGGTTCTCTATGGGTTCTCTCTGGGTTCTGACTGGGTTCTGACCGGGTTCTCTCTGGGTTCTCTCTGGGCTCTGACTGGGTTCTGACCGGGTTCTCTCTGGGTTCTCTCTGGGTTCTGACTGGGTTCTGACTGGGTTCTGACCGGGTTCTCTCTGGGTTCTGACTGGGTTCTGACTGGGTTCTGACCGGGTTCTCTCTGGGTTCTCTCTGGGTTCTGACTGGGTTCTGGCTGGGTTCTGACCGGGTTCTCTCTGGGTTCTCTCTGGGTTCTCTCTGGGTTCTGACTGGGTTCTGACCGGGTTCTGACCGGGTTCTGGCTGGTGATAGAGATTTTTGGTATCATCATTTTGTTATTACTTTAGTTCATATTCAGTCTAATGTTAATCAGTATTATTGTGATTTTTAGTTTAAAGTGTTCTCTTCCTCATGTGTGTATGAACTGACCTGGAGGTCAGGACTTTCTGTTTATCTTCATGTGAGACAGTTAACTCTGTGTTTCCCAGACCTTAAATTCTTCTTGTGTTAGTTTGACCTAGAGCTGAACTGGGCTCAGACCGTAGATCAGATATCACACCTGGCTGGTTTGTTTAGGTTAGAAGTTTTACGACCTTTGTTGTTCTTCCTGACTGCCCCTTTTGGCTGTTCTGCTTGACAATAAAACAGGGGCTCGCGTGGAAGGAGATCAGAATTCTCTGTGAACGGCTGATGAGGTTGTTGATGGAGAGTTCTCCTTTTGCAAAAGCTTTGTCTATAAAATTCATATACGTTGTCTGTGGTCTTTTATATAGGTTCGAGAAAAATACCTATCAATTGGTGCCGAAAGCCCGGGATCTCTCAACCCCCCGCTGACAGGCAGAGGAAGACGCGCTGAATCCGTGCACGGCCAGAGTCAACTGGAGACCTGGAAAGAAAGACCCAGGAAGCAAAATTCTTCGCTGGGCCAGCGACACATGTCCGACTTTGTCTGCCAACGGCGGAGTGACGAGATCCGACTGGACAACCCGAAAACTACAGAAACGTAGGTGAATTTTAAAATGACTATTTTAGAGGTTTGAGTCCTTGTCAAATATTAGTTTGACTAAAGAAGTTATAAGGGTTAGAGTCCCAGTTGACAGAGTTTCAACTAAAGGCAAAAGGTAAGGCTCTTAGAGCCTCCTTACTTAGAGGACACCTCTTAAGGGTAAGTCCTCACGTAGATAGGAAGCTTATTATTACTGTTCTGTTATTATTGTGCTGATATTGCTGTTTGCTTGCTGCTTTGATGTGTGTGTGTGCGTGAAAGAGTGATTGGAGGTTTAAATACTGCTCAGTATTTTACCTCATATAAAACAGTGGGGCTAAACAGCAAACCTCTTGTGGATGCAAAAGGCAAGATTCTCCCACTCGACAGAGTTGAAGCGGAGAATACCACAACAAGGTATTTTTTTATTGCTGGCCTACTGAAAAGATCTCCAGTTCATAGGACTCCCTAGGAGTCAATGAATCTGGACTAAATTTAAATAAATAAAAAATTTTCGAAGCTAAAATTGATTTTAAATAATGGAAAAAGAAATATAAAATAGATGGGAAGCTAAAAATTTATTAATGGCAAACAATTGTGGGAATTTTGGAGAGTAGTGTAGCAAGAAAAAAGGGGATAAAAAAAAGGCTAAAAAGGAGGATGAGCTGAGGTGTGCTAAATTATGGTTAAAGACAAAAAATTCGTAGAAGCAAAAAACCTATTTGTTAGACCGAAAGATAATAAAGTCATTCTAAGCACACGGAATGATGTAGTGGTGCGGTGAGCACAAGCTCCTGCAACCAACCCTTCCCCCGTTGCTGCAGCAGCTCCGTCTGCCCCAGTCCCAGCAGCACGACTGTACCCCTCATTAGAGGAAGGTGCACAAAACTTATATGTTTTTGGACCCTGGACCTTGAAAGAGGCCAGAAAGGCGGTAGAAGGAATAACGCCTGTAACAGAAGACCCCGATAAATGGATAGAAGACATGACTGGATTAATCCATTCGTATAGATTAAATGGGGTAGAAGCAGGAGAAGCAGCCATACCCTCATTAGGAAAGGATTGGGCAAAAGTGAGGGGAAATTATACAGGGAAAGCAATTGATAATAATATTTTAGCTCCAATTCCATACCCTCCAGGAGCCAACCCTGCTCTCTCAGATGATTTTAAAGCACAATGGGACCCGTTGTGGTCTTTTTCCGTGGCCCCTCAAGAGGCCGGGGGAGAAACAGAGGCAGAAGAGGTCACCTTAGGCAGCGACCCCTAAGTCATAAACCAAAGGACAACGATGTCTGTTGGACTTGTGTCAATACTGGCCACTGGTTAAGAAACTGCCCTTCAAAGAAAGCTGCACGGGGCAACAAGAGGGATGGTGGAGTGAGGGGACCACAAACAGGAGAAATCCTCAGCATGATCAGACTCTGCCACACCCCAAGAAGTCACACCACCAGACTAAATTGATGAAATGGTGGACATAAGTTCAGTTTGTTACATGTTAAGTAAAAGATAAATAAATAAAATAAATTGAATTTCGGTATGAAACCAGTGCATGCAAAATAATATTTACTGATACTAAAAATTAGGTTTAAGCCTCACAAGTCAGAAATAATTATTTTTAGGAAATACTGGTGTTTTGTTTTGTTTTGTTTGTTTTGTTGTTTTTTATCATTCCTACACTTTCAAAGAAAAACCAGTTGAGAGACGTCTCACTGAAATAAAAACATGGGAACAACTTCCTTGTATGCTAAAAGTGGAATTATGACTTTCCTGAAGGAGGAGAAGCTGAAAAATAAAATTAAATAATAAAATTCTCCCCAGAGAACAATGTTTAATATATTGTGTCGTAATCAGATTATAACACCAACTTGGTGAAATGATCCTTTGGCTGTATAACTGGAGGGGTCAGAGGTCAGAGTACGGTACCGACCTGGATATTATTCCAGCCTCTTGACTCTCTTAGGCCTTTTTGAGAGGAGGGCTGCCCGCTGACCTCACAGTCTGCAGCACTAAGATCGACAAATTTAGAGAAATCCATTGTTCTCTGGTGAGACGTGACTCAGATGGAGTTAACATAAACTTACATTCTACATTTTAAAGGTTAATATTGTACAGGTTAAAAGAGACTACAGCTTTTAACATGTTTCATGTTTATATGTGTTTGAATAAGGAAAGAATTTATGAGTTCTTAAAATGTTGGGTAATAAGTGGCTAAACACTATACGATCACAAGACAAAAGTTATATGGAAAATGTTTGTCAGAAGAAAGAAAAAAAAGGACACAGAAAGCCGAACAAACCCTAATAGACTCTTATTTGCTCTTTTCCTTTTCCTCTGTCTGAGCCTCGCTGCGGTGCGTCTGACCTCCGACCTCAACTCAAACCTGTCTTGCCGATCAGATGACGTCCCTCCTTCATCACCAGCCAATGACAGTTGATAAAGAAGCGAAAAAGGACACGATGATTTCTGCCACCTGAAGGCACTAAGATGTCCGCTGATCCTGATTCCTGGACATCTGGGAACTGCCATGCAGCAAACTACTGTATGGAGTCCTGCTGGACGTTTGGACTGGAACTAAATTCATTGGTGGACAACCTGGACATTCACTAAGGGACGGTCTGGACAACTTATCCAACACCAGAGCCGTTGGACTGACAGGGAGCTGGAGGAGAGGCGGGGGGAGGACCAGCTGCAGCGACGCCAACAGCAGGAGGGGGAAGCGAGAAGTGAGACAGTGGAGAAATGCGAGATAAGTTATAAACACACCACTGTGATAAAGAATGTGCTCACTAATCCTGTTTGCATATAGGAATGATCTACCCAGAAAGGAACATTTTAAGGGTTTTTAGGTACAATGTTAGATAAAATCGTTCATTTTGTACCCGTTAACTCAGTCCTTAACAGAAGGACCAGTGATCCTCTTAGGGCCCACGGGCCATAGGTTAGGAAACTATGAACAAGAAAAATTATAATCATTAAAAGTTAAACAAAAAAAAACTGATAGAGCTATGCAACTAAATTACACCAATTAAAAAAATGTATTAGAGATTCTAAGCTAATAATGATTTTCAAATGTTTTATTTACTAGTTTGGAACTAAATTAAACATCTCTAAGTGTTGAAAATAATTGATATTGCAGTGTTGAAATATTATGAAATATTTCGTTGAATTTAACTGAAAAATTTAATTTAGAGTTTAACAAAGAAAAACCAAAATGTAACCCTGCAATTAAAATACGTGTCTGCTAAAGTATCTTCTATAAAACTATGAGTTCACCTGCATTAACTACTAATCCTCCCAAAGACTTTATAAAAGCTTAAGTGATTGTGACACATGGGCAATGCCATGTGTAAAAAGGGGGGGGAAGGGAAAATGGTGAGGTAATACTATAACTACACACTATATAACTACTAAATTCTTACATAAAAAATTTTTTGTTATGAACTTTTGAGTTAACAAATACTGTTAGATGATGATTGATGCTTTTTCTAAATGGGTTGAAATAGTTCCAGCAAAGCATGCAGATGCTTTGATGGTAGCTAAGGATATCTGCAAAACTATATCCCAACACACGGTATTCCACAGAATGTTTAGATTTAGTGAAGCTCTATATGAGAATCACCCAGACAGCTGATGGTCTAACACCTTCTGAAATAATTCATGGGAGAGCTTACAGATTGCCTCTGTTTGCTCCAGAATACAAAAAGCTGATGAAGATCAGACATTAGCAGATTATATGATCAGGATCCTGAAACAGAAAGAGGCGTCAAATGCAAATTTACTGCCGTCTGATTTTCTTCCCTCGCAGGAGGCCGCTCCCATCGAGCAAGGTGACTGGGTCTACATAACGGTCATCAAACGAAAGAACTGGGCGAGTCCACGGTGGGAAGGACCGTTCCAGGTGCTGATGACCACACCAACAGGTGTAAAGATTGCTGAAAGACCCAGCTGGATACATCTCAGTCACTGCAAGCTGCAGAGAGTGTTGGATCCCTAATCCGGAGTGGCGGGGAAGTTTCTGGCTACACAGGGGTTCCATTTTTTAGGGTGGTTCGTCTCAACGCCAGTGAAGAAACTCGACAGATCCTCACTCTTTAGTTTGGGGGTTCTAACATCTCTGTGCGCCGAGCAGCAATGGAGACTCCATATGCCAGATGGACCTTCTACTGCACTGTGACTGCAGCATGTCTGATGTTTGGAGGAGGAAGTGACTTCACTTTCTACCCACATGACTACAGAACCAACCTGTAGTGGCAGCTGATGAACAGGACTGCTCACGAGGAGAACGAGGTGAACTGCTATGTGTGTGCGCAGCTACCAATCGCCACACACAACTCAGGTCTGCACCCAGAGAGCATCACTGATGACAAACAGATGTGTCTCTATGGCCTGAGCACACAACCACGACTCAGCGTCCCCGTGAAAAGAAGAAAATGCAAATGGTGCAAAAAGGATTTTTCTGTTCTACTTCGGACAGGAGATGCCACAAAAGGACTTTTTGGATCTATGAACTGTTCATTTGAGGATGACATACTTCCGTTTCCACCGTTTCCACAAGCCACATGGAAAATACCAGAGACCATTTCTTTAGCAGGAGCTAAACCCGGGTCTCTGAGGAGCTGTGTTTACAACAACGGACACGTTTCTCTTGGGACGGTGCCCTGGAACTTGTGTAACAAAGTTTACACCTACTGCGACACGACACCGGATTACATCAACTGCATCGCCTGCAGGGGTCAGAGGGCGACCCCCGGCTGCAAAGTCTGGAAGGACAACCCAGACTGTGACAACTTGCTTCAGGAGGAAAATTTATGCAAGGCATCTTTCTATGGGTCGGAGTAGGTGAGATTCGAAGCCACGTTGAGATCAACAGATATGGATTCCTGCGACTCATCAACAGTACACAGCCAACAGCACCGTGAGAGAGCTGACTGAACTGAGAAAGATGGTTCTGCAAAACCGTGTTGTACTGGACTTCCTCACAGCCTCTCAGGGAGGGGTCTGTAAAATCATTGGCCCAACGTGCTGAACTTTTGTGTCTGATGAAACAGGAACTGGAGAAACTTAAACATTACAGAGAAAGTGGAACACAAGGATCATCTCCTTTTGATTTTCTTCCTTGGCTCACTTCCAGACCATGGTGGAATTTACTGGTGAAGCTTGAAACACCTATTCTGGGTGTTTTGATTCTTTTTTGCCTGTTCATAGGTTGCATTATTCCATGCCTTCGAAGCATGAAGTTTAAAACAATTAACACAACTGTTATCAACTATCAGCTGGCAAAGGCATCTTATGAGACAACTGAAGATGACTTGTTTCGAGTTCTGATGGTTTTATGAACAGTGATGAAGTTCTGTAATCAATAAACAGATGAATTCATTTGCTGAATGACTCCTACAACAAGTGGTTGTAGAGACCTGCATTTAATTTTTTGTTGTTTCTTTTATTTTTCATTTATTTCATTATATTACATTTATTCATTGTGTATTTTCTGTGTTTAGATTAGAAAAAAAAAAAAAAACTTTTGCATTTATTGGTTCTTTTCTTTTATCTTCTATGTTTGGCTTTTGCATAAAGTTTACACACATAGTAAAATGATAAAAAGGGGGGAAATGATAGAGATTTTTGGTATCATCATTTTGTTATTACTTTAGTTCATATTCAGTCTAATGTTAATCAGTATTATTGTGATTTTTAGTTTAAAGTGTTCTCTTCCTCATGTGTGTATGAACTGACCTGGAGGTCAGGACTTTCTGTTTATCTTCATGTGAGACAGTTAACTCTGTGTTTCCCAGACCTTAAATTCTTCTTGTGTTAGTTTGACCTAGAGCTGAACTGGGCTCAGACCGTAGATCAGATATCACACCTGGCTGGTTTGTTTAGGTTAGAAGTTTTACGACCTTTGTTGTTCTTCCTGACTGCCCCTTTTGGCTGTTCTGCTTGACAATAAAACAGGGGCTCGCGTGGAAGGAGATCAGAATTCTCTGTGAACGGCTGATGAGGTTGTTGATGGAGAGTTCTCCTTTTGCAAAAGCTTTGTCTATAAAATTCATATACGTTGTCTGTGGTCTTTTATATAGGTTCGAGAAAAATACCTATCAGCTGGGTTCTCTCTGGGTTCTGGCTGGGTTCTGGCTGGCCCCTGCAGGGATAATCTGTCTAGACGAAGGACGAAGGCTTAATGTAGAAAAAGTCCAGCTGACAGAATTAGGAGTTAATCTGTCGGTTTATTAATCTCTAATCTGATTATTAGTTCTGGTTAATCACCCTGGAAAATTTCTGCTCATGTCAGATTCATCACCTCACTTCATCAGGAACAATAAATTCAATAAAACTGTCAGATTAAAATGTTCTGTTGTTTCTGTCAATATTTGTGGCAGTTTGGAGATAAATTTACCAGAAGCAGATAATCTGATAATCTGATAATTTGTGGAACAATAAACTGCTATTCAGCTGTTTTTAGTTCTGTGTTCATAAAATAACAATAATTAAAAACATGATGACCATGAAAGCTCAGCTGCTGAAGCTGCAGAACATGAAGTCTAAATTTAATCATCGTGTTTAAACCTTTCAGTCTGGCTGCATGTCTAATATTTCAGTTTATAATCAGGCTTCTTCAGGGCAGCCTCACCTTTATCACTAAACTGCAGACGGTAATTATATTTCAGCACATTTTTGAATTTGCTGATATTTATTGATGTTTCTCATCAAAATAGAAAACAGTAAACACAACATCCTGACAATTTAGTCTTCATTAACTGGAATTTAATGATTTTATTAAAAATCTAAATTCTTATGAGAAATTTCCCACAATGTGAATAACGATCAAACCTGCTGAGGAGAAAATGATGTTATTCTGAAACATCAACCAGTGAAATAAATCAATAATTATAAAATTATTTTAAACAAGAAAAAACTAATGCATAAACTGATTAAGTGACTTCATAATGTTTATTATAATTTAAATAAATCTAAACAATCAATAATTAAATCAACTGAATATTTAAACAATAAAATAATTATGAATTCCATATTTAAACATCCAACATAAAATCCTGTAAAATTATTTTTGACTTCATTATTTCATAATGTAATAAATTATGAGTTAAAACAGAAAGTCCACTTCAGACCAGAACAAAACTGTCAGCGCTAGCGCCCCCTACTGGTGGTACTGCAAAATAATTCGGCTTTTTGTACATAAAATCCATCCATCCACCTAAGGGGTCAGGAGCTGCTGCCTCCAGCGAACGTTTCAGGTGAGAGGCGGGGTCACCTGGACGGGTCACCTGGACGGGTCACCCGTCGGGTCACCTGGACGGGTCACCAGTCAGGTCACCTGGACGGGTCACCAGTCAGGTCACCTGGACGGGTCACCTGGACGGGTCACCAGTCAGGTCACCTGGACGGGTCACCCGTCGGGTCACCTGGACGGGTCACCTGGACGGGTCACCTGGACGGGTCACCAGTCAGGTCACCTGGACGGGTCACCCGTCGGGTCACCTGGACGGGTCACCTGGACGGGTCACCTGGACCGGTCACCTGGACCGGTCACCTGGACGGGTCACCAGTCGGGTCACCTGGACGGGTCACCAGTCAGGTCACCTGGACGGGTCACCTGGACGGGTCACCTGGACGGGTCACCAGTCGGGTCACCTGGACGGGTCACCAGTCGGGTCACCAGTCGGGTCACCTGGACGGGTCACCTGGACGGGTCACCTGGACGGGTCACCAGTCAGGTCACCTGGACGGGTCACCTGGACGGGTCTCCTGGACGGGTCACCTGGACGGGTCACCTGGACGGGTCACCTGGACGGGTCACCAGTCTGTCTCAGGGCAACACACAGTCAACACACAGTCACACCAGGGAGAATTTAGAGACCAATTAACCTGACAGTCGTGTTTCTGGACTGAAGCTGGAGAGAACCCACCATGCACAGGGAGAACATGCAGACTCCATGCAGAAAGACCCGGGAATCGAACCAGAACCTTCTGCTGCAAGGCAGCAGCTCTACCTGCTGCACTGCTGTGCAGCCCAGTTGTACATAAAATAATATTTTCATTATTGAAGTGATACTAAATTGACATTTCAGACATCATTCATGTATTTACCTCATATGTTTAGTTAATGATAGTAATAATTTATGACTTATTCGCAGAGAGCAGAAGTAGGAATGAAAAGTTCATCTCTGCAAAGATAGAAACCTCCACACATAATAACATAATAACAATAATATTAATTCATTTTAAAAAACAAAACTTTTAATAAGGAGGAATAAAGACGTTTGACTCACCGAGCCTGAAGCTGCGGCTCTGGGTCGGTTCCGCTGTTGGTTCCGGTTCCATCTGAGAGGTTCTGGACTGCAGAGCAGAGGAAAATATCTCTCCCTTTCAGCTGCGCCGCCTCCCAGACTACCAGATGTGTGACGCTGCAGGATAATCCAGATTAAATAATCCAGCTGTCTGCCAGCGGCTGCAGGTATGGCTGCTGTCTGCTCTCCTATAGCTGGACGTCTATAGGTTCCCCCATGGCTCCTTATATGGGCCGTTTCCGGTCTACAGCTAAAAGGCCTAATTAAAGTAAGTGTGCCAAGATTAATTCTAAAATGATTAATATTTTCTCATGTTTTATTGACATTTTATGTGATATAAAGTATTACAATTTTGCATGTTTTTGCAAATAAAATGTTGCTTTTATTAAGGAGTGAATACTTTGTGAACCAGCTGCAGTCATTTAAAGGGGCAGCATTACGTGTTTTCTGGTTCATAGTTCCATTTTATATCATAACCAGTAACTATGTTACCTTCAGTTGTTATAAAAATGCTATAAATATCAAATATAATCTGTTTTGTAATTTAAGGCGTTGACATTAGGCCTCTGTCTCTTTAAAAGCTCCTGCTGTTCCTGAAGCTCCGCCTCCAGGAAGTCGTCCCAACATGGCTCCTCTATTAACGGATCCAAAGCATCCCATAATATCTCTGTCTGATGTTCAGGCTCGTCATCCTGCTGAACCTTCAACTCTTCTCCAGAGTTGAACTCTTGGTTCATCTCCTGTTCCCGCAGGAAGTAGCTCCTGTTTCTGCTTCCTGTTCCTCTCGGCTTGTGGTGAAGCTGCTGGTTCGCTGCTTCTCCGAAACATTTCTGTCTCTTCCACACATTTCGTGGTTTGTTCCAAACTTTAAACAGAACCTGTTGAGGATTTTCTCGTGATGTTGCTGTTCCTTAAGGCTCAGACTTGTGGAGTGTTTTTCCTTTCAGCAGACTTTCCACCTGAACCATGGTTTCCTGCAGCTCCTCCGGAGTTACTCAGGCCTGTTGATCACTTCTTTATTTGTGGTTTTAAAAATGTGAAAAAGTTTTGGTTCTTCATTACCTCTTGTGCAGAAACGTCAAGAGATGAAGCAGAGGAGATGAAATGTGAATAAATCTCTCCCTCCTCGCTGACCTACAAACACCAGAGAGAGAGAGAGAGAGAGAGAGAGAGAGAGAGAGAGAGAGAGAGAGAGAGAGAGAGAGAGAGGAGTGGCGAGGCGAGAGCGGAGACGTCTGCATGATCTGTCTCTGAGGGGACGACTCAGCGTGACACAGCTACAGTACACAGAAACTAACCTTCATGTTTTCCTTCAGCTACGTTTTCTCTTCATATCAGATTTATAATAACAGGAAGGTTTATTGTGAAGGAATTCATTTCCTGCTGCAGTGAATCCTCTGATGTGATTAACAGCAGATAAAATGAACCTGCAGGTTTTTGTCGACTCTGGAGGATCTAAACTTTACTGGGGTTTCCACTGGGAACACAGGAGCGGCCATCTTTAATTCCCCTGAGCATGATGGGTAGGAATTCATTCTGATTGAATCTGATGTAATGATTTAAAAGGATGTTGGGTTTAGTTGTTCCTGTTATTCCCGTTCATTCAATGGTCTCACACACACACACACACACACACACACACACACACACACACACACACACACACACACACACACACACACACACACACGCCTCTCCCCTGACACAGGCAGCCGTTTAAAAATAGCCCCTCGCAGAGGCAGAGGCCTGCTGGGTGTCGTGTCCAGCAGGGCAGGACTCCATGGTGCCTCCAGTCTTCATGTGTTGGACTGAGGTCAGAAGATCACCCAGATTGACCTGAAACTTTGATCCTTCTTGTTTTTATTAGCTTTTGGTTCTAGTTCGGTTGGTTCTGATTGACAGAAAACGAAATGGAGACTCTTTCTGACCAGTTCCTGGAGTTTCACCCCAACCATGGTACCAACATAATCCTGGACCAGTCGGGAACACAGGCCACCCGAGTGGAAAGCTTTGCTAATGGGATTTGCTTCAGCAAACGGCCGCTGAAACCCGGAGAGATCTTCCTGATAGAGATCGAAGAGAAGGAGCTGGGCTGGTGCGGCCACCTGCGGATCGGCCTGACCGCCTGGGACCCGCACAGTCTGGCCGTGGTCCCTGAATACTCCATCCCAGACCTGATGGAGCTGGGCGACAGCTGGGTGTTCGCCATCACTCGAAACCACAACAAGGTCCTGGAGGAGCCTGAGGTCCAACACGCCGGGCGGAGACTTGGACGAGGAGAGGAAGAGGACGGAGTTCAAGTAGACGAAGGAGGCAACACCAAACCAGAGACTTTCTTCACGGACTCTCACCTGTACATTGACTCGGTCCGAATCCCCAGAGACAAACTGGCCGGCCGGAGCCGTCCGGGGCGTTTCAGCCACATCCTGGACGACCTGTATAAGACCAACGCGCTGCCGCCCACGGCCAGACGCAGCAGGATCGGAGTCCTGTACGTACCGAAGAGCAGAGACACGGCCGACATGCACATCGTGATCAACGGAGAGGACATGGGGGCCTCCGCCAAGGGAATCCCGTCCAGCAGGCCGCTGTACGCCGTGGTGGACGTCTTCGCTGCCACCAAGACGGTTCGCATCGTCCAGGTGGAGTACGGATGTGAGTGTCAGTAGCCATCTTCACGTCCAATCTTTATGTGAAGTTTGAGTGAACTTTTAAAATGCTGCACATGAAAATGTGAACGAGCTTCCAGCAGAGCGAAATGGTTCTGTCCGATCCTGCTTCTGTCTTCTGACCGTGGTCCGAAATCACAGGGAAGACATTTCCTCCAGGGCCGAAGTAGGTCTCGACTTCGGGGTGAAATCCCTCACTTGGCCGTGTGAACATAAACCATGCGGTGGCACTGAGGAAATGGATGGATAGTAATTAAGTAGTTCAACCTCTCTGTCTGTCATCACAGATGAACTTCCTGGCACCATATTTAATTCCAAACAGGAAGTGAAGCAATCTGATTGGCTGACAGGTCTTAGCATAGCGTTACACTGTCCTCTATAGGTTGACATGTTTAAAACAATGCTCAGGAGTACGATGCTACGTTTCCTGTAGGAAGAGACATTTGTTTTTAGGAAAATTCTGCTATGTGTGGACAAGTATTCTTTGGAAAAATTTTTTGTTTCCATGAACCTTTTCTAATACGATACTTGTGATGGCAGAAATTACTTTAACAAGAGTCTGGATGAGAAGAAATAAGAAATGAGTCAAAACCTTGCAAGGTGAGAACAGAAATACAGAGTGAAAGGAGTCTGTCAGTCTGCTCTGACCAACAGTGGATCTGGCTTCCTTTTATAGGTTCTGGTCAGAGAAGAGAAGCTTGGTTGGATAATAGGTGTGAATCCCTGATTGTGATGTACCAGGGATTCTGTGGAGCCCAACACAGATGGTCTGCCCATTCGTCTGTTGCTAAGGAAAGGGGACTGTTCTTTGGTGCTAAAGGGGGCCGATAAGTTCAGGGTTAGGAAGAAAAACTCATATAGTCTCCAGGATCAAGGACCTCCTGCTGTTATATGACACTGCAGAGGTCTATGTATGCAGCTCCTTTGTGGTGTAAATTTTAAAAAAGCTAGCATGCAGAAGCTTAAGGTTGCTTATAATGACTCTGAGAATTCTGCTCAAGAAACCCAGGCTCAGCAGTGCAAGTGAGATGTTCTGTAATGCACACGTCAGAACGTTTCAGGCACTCATGAGAAACTTGATATACAAGTTTATGCTTCGTTTATCATCCGTTTTCGGAGCCTTTTTATGGTAGCTTTGTTTTTTTTGACAGGTTTCTAAGTGGTGTCCTGCAGATTTCTCTTGATAAGTGATCTGCTGTCTCTCTCAGTCTCCTCTCTGCAGACGCTGTGCAGGAAGGCCATTCAGAAGCACATTGTCCACAGGATGGCCATCGACTGGCTGCAGCTGCCTGACGCGCTGAAGCACTACTGCAAGTATGAATGAAGCGTCTGGATGTGCAGAAAAAAGAAGAACCAGCGGAGATCTTTTCAAATGACTGAAGAACTCGAATAAAAACTTCTATTAATTTCTCCCAGATAAACTGTTCTTGTTTTTATGTTAAATAAAGCAGAAAATGATCGGACTGAGTCCAGCTGCCATGTTGAAACATATAATATCCTAATGTCCGACACTGCCATCTAGCGGCAGGTATGATGAACGGGAGGAGCTTCACCTTTACACCGCTATCAGCCGTGATGACGTCACACGTAGCAACCAGAATCTAAGCGGTGCCGTCAGTGAGGACGAACAGAACCCAGATTAGGATTATCTTTGTGGTTCTGGTCGAGTAACCGAACATGTCCTTCTGTCGGTTCGGTGGAGAGGAAATCTACAAGGATCACTTTAAACCAGGTGAGTCAACCGGAAGTGACGTTACATCCAGGCCCGTGCAGAGACCACTTAAAGGGCAGGTGCTCAAAAAAAAAAAAAAGGGCCCATCTAACCTTCTAGGTCAGAATATGAACAAAGCCTCTCAGCTTTCAGAGTTTAATAAACAATGATAAATTACAAAATTGTGAAATATACAATCAAAGCTAAGGAAAATCCCTATATAGATCATACAACTATGGATATGTAAGATATTTTATTAGTAATTTCTTTCTGCAGGTCTATTTTGTTATAGGAAAGTATTGAAATATTCAAACCTGCAATTTAGCGAGATATGTAAATCAGAGCTGGTGGTTTAGCTCTGATTTACATATTTTGTCTTTACAGAATTACACTATTAAAGATATAAACAAGGCCCAATGCAACCTTTTAGTGACTGTAATCTATAAAACAGAGCTGCCTGGTTGCTGCAGTGGAGATGAAGATGGTCCATTCAGGAAAGCAGAGCTGCATCAAACTTTAAGGTGGAACTGCAGAAAAAAGAAAAAAAACAAAAAAGCAAAAATTGAATTGTTAATGTTAATGCATGTCACTTTGGGAAAAGCTGCTGAGTTTTGCTTACAACTTTTTTAACCATTTAAATCACACATTTGTCTCATGAAGTGAATTTTTTTTTTGCAAAACAAACTTATTTGTGCATGTCAGAAATCTTTTCTTGATATTCTAAGTTTTTGTTTGACTCAAAGTTTTGCTTGTGATTCTCACATGAAAAGATTTCTGATGTGTGCAAATAAAAGTTTATGTTTGGCAATAAGTTCACAAGACAAAAATTAGTTATTTAATTAAAAAAAAGTTTTTTAAACAAAAGAATTTGTTTTTAAAAAAGAAATCATTACAATTCCAAAAGTTTTGATTACAATTTTATTTTACTTAACTGAGGTTAGTTTATTTTTTCCCATTGAATAATTGGGGAAAAAATTTAACTACATACTCTGCGAACCAGACCCTTGGAGCCCCCCAGGGGACATGGGGAATTTTTTTTCTTTTGCGTTCCCTCGCAAAAGGTTTTGCGTTCCCTCGCAATAATCTACTGATCAGTTCATGCAGCATAATTGATACTATAAGCCTTTTTTACGGTGGCCGCCGTACTTTCTGCTTTAATACAAGCTTATAAGGTTTTTCCATGGACTATTGAGTTATTATCGCGGGTCATCAGTCATCTGATTGTGTCTCCATTGTGTTCGTGTCTGAATGGTTTAAAGTGCTGCTTTCTGTTCCATCTGAGCCTTAACAGGCATAAACATGCAGTAAATAAATCGATTTTCAATCAGTTTTCTGCACCAAAGCGTTAATAATAATAAACACGTTTTATTATTATAAAACATAATGGTGGTAGAGGGCCGCACTGGATTAACTCGGGGAATCTCATCTGTCTGTGTATCAATCAACTCCTAACCTCTTCTTTGTTCTGTCACAATTATCGATTTTTTAAATTTTTATTATGCTCCAAACTTTGCGAGGACTGACCCCCCATCTCACCCGCTGCCTCACACACACACACACACACACACACACACACACACACACACACACACACACACACACACACACACACACACCGAGCCAGCAGCGTCACCTTCCCATTCATACTTCATGACAGTCACTCCCACATCGACACGCCCACCACCGTGTCAAAGCCGCTGCTCCTGTCATATCAATAATTACTTATTTCATTCATATTGCTCTTATAGAGCCTCAGTGAAAACGTGTTTATTATTATTAACGCTTTGGTGCAAAAAACTGATTGAAAATCGATTTATTTACTGCATGTTTATGCCTGTTAAGGCTCAGATGGAACAGAAAGCAGCACTTTAAACCATTCAGACACGAACACAACAGAGACACAATCAGATGACTGATGACCGGCGATAATAACTCAATAGTCCATGGAAAAACCTTATAAGCTTGTATTAAAGCAGAAAGTAGGCGGCCACCGTAAAAAGGCTTATAGTATCAATTATGCTGCATGAACTGATCAGTAGATTATTGCGAGGGAACGCAAAACCTTTTGCGAGGGAACGCAAAAGTATTGCGAGGGAACGCAAAAGTATTGCGAGGGAACGCAAAAGAAAAAAAATTCCCCATGTCCCCTGGGGGGCTCCGTAGACCCTAAACTTAAAGTCTGGGTTGAGTTTTTTCCCCTTCATTAATGACACACATTATATCTATCATGGTAATTCAGGGTGAGTTATTTTTAATTCTAAATTAATATCCTTGTTGGACTATTATTTAAGTGCTATGTTTATCTAACGCCAGAATAAATGCAATGTACATTATGCAGCAAAGGAAATTAGAAAATCGGACATATATCCATTATGGAGATGATAAGTTTTGGACAATGTGCCTCGTACACAGGGAAGAAGCTTTTTAGTTATCTAGCTTTGCTAGCAAAGTCGTAGCTAGCAGCTAGCTAATAGCACAACAACAGCAGCCTAATGTCTGTATGATAAAAACACTGAATGATAGATCAGAACAGTTTCTCCTCACCTGGCTGTCTCCTCTCCTCAGTAGTTCTTCAGAGAAAGGCAGACAGAGGCCTGTCAGTGTCTGTTGTATCTCATTACCTCTCTGCTTAAACCGCTGAAGCAGAAACGAGACTTCAACGTTTTCCATCATCTGACAAGCAGCAGGTCTGCTCCACTTTATTCACCAAAAACGTTTATATATATATATAATTCACCAAAAACTGTTGTGTAATCTGGAACGTTCACTATGCTGAGCTCCAGTTAGCCGCCTTATCTCACTGCGCGAGAGGCAACTGCGTCATGCGTCACGGGCAAAAGGTCAAAGGTAACAAGGTGACCGGAAGGCTTATTATGTTGTACAAAAAAAATAAAATAAAAAATAAAATAATTTTAGTACATGTTATTATGTGTCAGAAGAGGGCTTTGAAAATAATAATACCAAAAATAAATAAATAAATAAATAAAATATTGACCAAGAGGGCACTTTGGGGCAAGGAGCAAAAAGGACAGGTGCTCAAGCACCTCCAGCCCCCCCCCTCTGCACGTGCCTGGTTACATCCGAGAACGGATTTTAGAGGAGGTTCTGCTAGATTCTAGATCATTCAGGAGAAGTTTCTATCAGAACTAACAGAAACTCAGTGAAGTCGGTCCGGATCAGAACACCATGCCCACAGTGAAGCATGGTAGTGGCAGCATCATGCTAAAGCAGCCCTTCGGTTTTTATCATAGAAATGCAACATCTACAGTTCACTGCATTTTTTGCACTGAGTGTTTTTTTGTTGTTGCAAATTTTCAACAAAAAATGGTGAAAAACATTTAGCTCAAGTGATGCTACCTCCCACCTGCAGGTGGCAGTATTTCTTACAGTGCTGCCTCAGCCTGACCTGATGACCTGTTATCATCCATGATCGATGTGGAGAGTAACAGACATCAAACTATTCAAGTTCTTTAAAGAACAAAAATGTGTGTGTCCAATTTATTATTTTGTTTTAATAATAATAATAACAATAATAATAATAAGTCAGGTTTTTTGCTTTCTTAATCCATCTCAGCTTTTTCCCAGACTTGAAAAGGTTTTCTTCCTCCAAAGAGACGCAGGTACAACTAATCTCAGTGACATCTTTTATCTATCTTTTATCTATCTTTTCTTTAGATGAATCTCATCAACAGCACTTGAACAACATGTGGTCACATGATCAGCCAATGAATAGACACACAGTAGGTTGAAAACCTACAAATAAAAAAGAGAAAAATTAATTACAGATCACAATGAGTTAATTTTAACTTTAACTAATTTCTCAGTGATTTAATAATTGACTTGTAATTTAACAGTTAATGAATAAATAAACTACATTCCAAACAGTGCAGTTAATTTGTTTGCAAACGCATGAAAAACATTTCATCAAGTAAGTCTATTTTGATCTTCTGAATGCAATTTAAATGATGTAAACTATGAATAATCTCCATTCAAAGACTCCTGTGGTGTCTTTGAGGTTCTTTGTCTGAAGAGAGATCATTGGTGAGCCAAGTTACCTGATAGATTTGACTGCTGAGCTTGAGAAGTGAAGGGATGGGTGCGCTTGATTCTTTACCAATTGTGTGCCAGTTGGGTGGAGATGATGAACACGTTCAAAAGTGTACCAACTGCTGTTTTAACTTGATGATAATAATAATAGTAATAATAATAATATTAATAATAATAATAATAATAGTAATAATAATAGTAATAATAATAATAGTAATAATAATATTAATAATAATAATAGTAAGTAATAATAATAATAATAATAGTAATAATAATAATAGTAATAATAATAATAGTAATAATAATAATAATAATAGTCGTAATAATAATAGTAATAATAATAATAATAATAGTCGTAATAATAATAATAGTAATAATAATAATAGTAATAATAATAATAATAGTAATAATAATAATAATAGTATTAATAGTAATAATAATAGTAATAATAATAATAGTCATAATAATAGTAATAATAATAGTCATAATAATAATAATAATAGTAATAACAATAATAATAATAGCCATAATAATAATAGTCATAATAATAGTAATAATAATAGTCATAATAATAATAATAATAGTAATAACAATAATAATAATAGCCATAATAATAATAGTCATAATAATAATAGCCCTAATAATAATAACTAGAAAATTCCTGCAGAAATTTTAAAGGGCCTGCCGACTGTGCCCATCACTTTAAACCCAGCGTTTCAAATTTGCCGTGAAAAATAGATATATGCAGGTCTGACATGCTTCTCCCACCACTACAACACTGTAACTGTAAATATTGTCAGGTGTATTATGACAATGTGAGTCATCATTGAAAAGCAGGGTTAAAACCCCAAGTCAGTGAAATTCAATCCGAGACCGACGACTATAAGCTTCGCACGTGTGGTTCTCACTCATGGTTCCAAAAAAAAAAAAAAAAAAAAATATATATATATATATATATATATATATATATATATATATATATATATATATATATATATATATATATATATATAAAGCTGGTAATTGTTAATTTCTCAAAAAAATTCAATTTTCACACTAAGGATTTTAATTTACACTCAAAAATTCAGAGAAGTAATAATTGTATGTAAGCAAAACATGAATAGTCACATGAAATATCTATTCTTCCCACAATGCATTGTGAGATCTGATTCAGCGCTGTGAGATTACTCACTGCCTCTGTCTAGGACTCGTTGCTATGGTAATTAATTATCTGCACCTGGGCTGGCTCTCTCCCTGGTTTCTATACTTGTGAGACACCCAGCGTCGGTCTCAGGGCCCTGACAAAAAACCATAAGCCCTAGGAAAATTTTGAAAACATTTTATGGGAGCAGGCATGTGTATCTATGTCATGACCAACTTTGAGATCAATAGGCCTCTATTTGTGCCTGTGAGGGGGAGTTAAACAGAGTTTTGGAGTCAGACCTCCACTGTGCTGTGTGTGTGTTTCAGAGAGAAATCTTAGTGATGCTGTGAGTTCCTCAGACTCCAGTTTTTTCGTTTTTCTCAATTTATGTCGTCATTTTATCTCAGAATCCCACTAAAAGTAATAGCTCCAATGCCGGGATCGAGCCGCTCGTTTTGATACCACTTTTGTGGTATCAAACTGCAGGTTTGATGTTATGAGGGAAAAACATAAAAACATGATGAAAAATCAAAACATGATTTTACACACCAGCCCTTTAAACTCAACTACAGCAAGTGTTTTTAAAGGGACAGTGACCTTAGTCCTGATCCTTTTGATGAAAATAGACACTTTGTTTTTAAAACTATCAGCAGAGAGGATTAATTTCCTTCTAATAAAATGAAAAAACACTTTTTATGTTTTGGATCTACAGTAATTTCCATCCCTCTCCTACAAAAGCATAAACTCTTTATTTTTAAAATCAAAATCTAGAAAGGTGAGTTTATTGTTGAACGGGATTCACAAGACAATTTTAGGTGATTTTATATTTGGGTATTTTGCTCTCAGTGAAGAGAAGTTTTGACCCCTCTGCTGAGTTAGCTGACTGGCGCCCCCTACTGGCAGAATTTGTATTTCTTGGTTTGGGGCGTTTCTGTTCAGGCGCTATGTGGGTCGGCTTATTGAATCCTGTAGGACCTCTCTGGTTGCTCCGCTGGTCATCTTGTTTGAAAATAAACTGAATTTTTGTTTTCTGATCGAATGTTTGATAAACGTCAGTGAGTTCTTCCTCTGGCAGCAGACTGGGCCCAGAGCATGATGCTGCCACCACCTTGCTTTTAAGCTAACTGTTCCTGCTACCCACCAACTTCCTGTCAGGGGTTTAGTTCCCATGTCAGATCGGTTTCTGGTCAAAGAAATCACTTTAAATGACAGAAAGTTTCAGTGTTAGTTCCAAACAGAAGCCAAGCTTTATTATGATGTTTGATGGGGTTTTATTGCTGCTTTATGCCTGACCTGTTGCAGGTGAGGAGGAGCGTTAGAGACACTGGTTCTCTAACGCTCTAACCCTCTGACCGGGTCAGGTCAGAGGGTGACGTGGATGGGGGAAACCCTGAGAAGGATGCCCTGCCTGCTGAAGAATCATGACCAGCTTAACCTTTAAAAACTGAATTTATTCTGTTCCTGTTGGTCAGAAACACTTAAAAACAAACCATGAAGCTTTACGCTGCTGTGGAAGAAGAACTTTTTATTTTTATTTTCAACCAGAGTAAAATCATTACATTAAAATCTTACAATAGAAAATGTTGGCTGGAACAGAAAGTATTCGACCCCCAAGATCACATCTATCCAGCAGCTCCAGATCAGCTTTAATCAATTTATTAAACTTGGAAATTTAATAAAAATCACCTAAATATTGTCTTTATTGCTCAGAATGGATAAAAACGGTTTTATTATTTTCAATCCAGACTTTTAAAAATTTAAAAGTAGATTCCTTTCTTTTAAGAGACAAACCTCCTTTTAACACTTTTAATTTACAAAAGTTTACACAACCTTTTCCAGCAAAAAACAACAAATTAATTTATTTAATGAAAGTATCTCAACCCAGTTTATTATTGAGTAGGTGAAAAAGTTTTAGCTTCTTCTTTGTCCTTTTTCCCTGTTTTTTTGGGCCTGTGAGTCATTTTGACTCTGTGATCGGTGATTAAAAGTTTGGGTGTCCCTGCTGATCCACCGTCTGCTGCAGGAGTTCTCCATGTTGGCTCCAGCAGAGCGAGGCGCCGCTGGCGGGACAAACCCAAAGCAACACTTTCTGACGGTGGCAATGTTAGGTAAAATATATGAATATTTAATAAAGGAATCTGTTCCTGCAGCAACATCAGGTCACACAGAACAGTTTAAATCCAGACTTTTTTTTTCTACATTTACTCAGATATGAAAAATGTTAACGTGACACAATAATTAATATAATAATAATTTTAAACAAAGTCTCTGTGCAACTTGTTGGCTCCGTCTTCTGTGAATAAGAACTTATAACATTTCATAACTGATAACTAAAGAGGAATCTCTCTACAGATTAAGTGTTCCCAGTGGGCAACTTGTGGTCTGAACGCAGGTCTTTGTTTTTCTTTTTGCAGATTTATTCTTCACAATTCTGATAAAATTGTTTTGTAGTTTTGTTCAGTTTTCTTTCTTTAAAAATTTACTTTTTTTTTTAAGTTAATTTAATTTCAAAGATCCCCCCTCAGAATTCTCATTTTAATCAAAAATATTAACGTTGTGAGTCCAAAGGGGTTTTTGTGTGTGGCCCTATTGGTGTTCCATAGGTCATGGTGTTGTTGCTATTTTTTACAGAGTTTCCTTATGGGCAGCGCAGAGGGTCATGTTTAGGGGCATGAGCTGCGGTGTTTGGTCCGGGGAGGAGCTGCGGCCTCGGGCTGCCAGATGCTGAGGAGCTGCGGCGCAACTTCCTGCGGCGGTCCGGGGAAGAGGAAGAGGCAGAGGAAGAGGAGAGCCGGAGGAAGAAGCCCCCCTCCAGGATTACTGCGCTCAGCGTCGCTAGCTCGTCGGCTAACGGTCCGGACAGCAGCCATGAAGAGCCGCTGGAGCCAGTGAAAGTTCGCCGCCTCTCACTTCTGGACTCTAATGTACGTAAATGGGCCCAGAAGGATGTTCTGGAGGGTTCTGGGAGGTTCTGGTGGGATGTCGGACCTCAGCGGAAACTTTTCCCTAAATTTTCTCCTCCTAGAGGGAAGAGGGGCTAGCTAGTGCTGCTAGCACCCGCTTTCTAACTGGGTTCGGGCTCCAATGGTTCTGGCTTGTTTTTCCCCTGTCATAGCGACGGCTGGGCGGTTCGGGAAGTTCGGGTAACTGGGCCAGAAGCCGCTGGAGAAGCCCGACCTGAAGAGACTCGGCTGGCGGAGGAGCGAAGATGAAGAAGCAGTTCAATCGGATGAAGCAGCTCGCTAATCAGACGGTTGGCAGGTTAGTGGAGAAGTTTAACTGGACAGAACCAGAACCGCTCACTGGGTTTCTTTATTACAACAGCTGCACACACAGGCCCCGGTTGGCTCTCAATCAATTACTTTCAGTTTGAATTCAGGGAAAACAGAAGTCACATGAGTCTAAATATAAAGTATAATCAGAGCATTTCATGTGTTTTTGATTATGGCAGCAGAAACCAGAGGCTGACCCAGCAGGGTGCGAAGACTTTCTAAAGGCCACAAGTACGGAAAAAACATTTTAACGTGTGGGAAATAAAAATTAAGCATCAGAAAAATGTATCACATTATAACGTGGGACCTAAAAGCCACAGATCCATAATAAAACCATAAGATGGGGAAATCGGTCATTTAGGAGGAAATATCTAGAACCACCGTCCTTCTAATGTCCTTCAGTTTTGGCAGTTGTGAATAATCTGTTGCTGCTTTTATTCACAAATGAACAATTATTAAATTATCCAACTCAACAATAAATCTGCAATAAAGTCTTTATTGTTTATGCTTCAAAAATGAGTTAAAAAGAGCTGAGAAGTTTTCAGTTTGGATGAATGTTCAATCTAATAATCAAAGAGGAAGTTGCACAAATGAAAGGACTGAATGATTTGGTTGGCTGTGATTTTAGATGCGGCGCATTAAAACTGTCCAGTAGAATATTTATCCAGTCACCGACGTCCTGCGGCGCAGAGAGTCAGCAATCTATTGATTATTGATCGCTAGCTTCATGAAACGCTAACGGTGGCTGAGGATCCAGGTTTGAGTTGAGCTGCAGCGATGGAGCAGCAGCAGGCGGTGATGCAGCAGCAGCAGGCGGTGATGCAGCAGGAGCAGGCGGTGATGCAGCAGCAGGCGGTGATGCAGCAGCAGGCGGTGATGCAGCAGCAGGCGGTGATGCTGCAGACAGGCGGTGATGCAGCAGCAGGCGGTGATGCTGCAGACAGGCGGTGATGCAGCAGCAGGCGGTGATGCAGCAGCAGGCGGTGATGCTGCAGCAGCAGGCGGTGATGCTGCAGCAGCAGGCGGTGATGCAGCAGCAGCAGGCGGTGATGCAGCAGCAGCAGGCGGTGATGCAGCAGCAGGCGGTGATGCAGCAGCAGCAGGCGGTGATGCAGCAGCAGCAGGCGGTGATGCAGCAGCAGGCGGTGATGCTGCAGCAGCAGGCGGTGATGCAGCAGCAGCAGGCGGTGATGCTGCAGCAGCAGGCGGTGATGCAGCAGCAGCAGGCGGTGATGCAGCAGCAGCAGGCGGTGATGCAGCAGCAGCAGGCGATGATGCAGCAGCAGGCGGTGATGCTGCAGACAGACGGTGATGCAGCAGCAGCAGGCGATGATGCAGCAGCAGGCGGTGCTGGTAAACAGACTGATGGATGCTCAGTCACTTTTTATTCATAAATTTACTGAATCTTGCGGCTTCAGATGAAGGAGAAAACATGATCTTATACGTCGTCTGTCTGAGGTCACCAGGCGTCTCCATGTTTGAACTCAAACTTTATTTAAAGGGCCGGTGTCGTGTAAAATCAACTTTTTGATTTTTCCATCATTTTCCCTCATAACATCAAACCTGCAGTGTTGCTTTGACTCTTTCATGTTTGAGAAATCCTTTAGTCTCCGTGGCAACCATTCAGCTGTTTAAACAGGTGGACCTAGCCCCGCCTTCGAGGCGCAGCTCCTCCCCCTCTCAGCTCCTTCAGACTAGCCAGCAGCAATTAGCAAACAGCTCATTATAGGAGCTGCTGCTCAGAGCAATGCTGGTAGAAACGCCAAAGGGTTAATGGAGGAGCCATGTTGGAATGACTTCCTGGAGGCGGAGCTTCAGAAACAGCAGGAGTTCTTAAAGAGACAGAGGCCCAATTTGAAGACATTAAATCAGGAAGTTAAATTTATTTCTCTTCCTGAAATAAATTTAACTTATTTTCGGGAAGTGAAATATATGTATGGATGGATGCTACATATATCAAATATACGTATATTTGATTTAAGTAGGATTATAACAGTTGAAGGTGACACAGTTACTGGCTTGTGCTGTAAATTGGCACCATATGCCTGGAAAACACACAGCACCGCCACTTTAAGAGAATAGAAATGTCCTTATCGGCCCTCAGTGGAAACGTTGAGCTGAGACAAGGAGACAATCAGCTCCAACACCAAGCTGCACATCTGGAGACGTCACCGTTTGGTTTTTACAGCAGCAGCAGAGCAAAATGCAGAAGCAGACGCCTGATTCCCTGCTGCTGCGTCGGCACCAGAGAGGTTAAACTCCGACAGGTTCAGGCTGCGTGTCTCTGCAGCTCGGCGGCCTTCCTTGCCGCCTGGGGTTCCTGTGATTGTGCGAAGGCAGAACAGCGCATCCAGAGCGCGGCGGCGCAGGAAGTCTCTCCTCTGTCTTCTACAAACAGGAAGCTGTCTCCGTTTTCTGGAGAGACCGACGCAAGGAGAGCAGGCAGCACATGACTCAGGTCAGCAAACATCTTTTATTTCTTCTTGTAAGCTGCTCTGATTTACTGCGTTTGACCTCTGAACTTGTCGTGGCGAGGCAGAGATGAAGATCAGACGCTGCTGCCTGGAGGATAATAAACCTAAAACCAGCCGAGTAATAAAAAGCTTCACAGGACGTTTGATTTGTTGGACTTTATGACATCATTGACGTGAAGTTGTTAGCAGAACCGGGTCGATGTTTACAGTCTGAACGATGAAACGGATGGTTCTGATGGCCTCACTTATATTTGATAGTCCAGTGGTGGACCTGAGGTTCCCCCTGACCTACGACCCCAGTCCTCCGCCCTGGGAGGGGCTGGGGGTGTCAGAGGTCAGGCTGATGCAGGCGTTCCTCTGCAGCAGGTTGTGGGTTAGATTCCTCATCATGTCAAACTTCCAGAGCTGTGAAAGACTAAAACGAGATTTATCTGATTAAAACCAAAATGTCTTCTGTTTTAAATAAGAGTTGGTAGCTGGAAAACAGCAACACCTGTCGTTTATTTCTCATTCAAACCAGAAAGAAAAACGAGACGCAAAACTTTTCATTACAACAAACTTTAATATGAAAAATGTTTTATATTTCGTTTTAGTGAGAAGTGACAAAACGTGTCAGAACAAGAGTTTATCATCCAGCCATGTTCTTACGCCTTGTCCCTCGTGGGCTGGGAGGGGCGCTGGTGCCTTTCTCTCTAGAGACACTTTGGGGTGCACAGTCCAAGGTGGCTGCTGCTGCTGCAGGCTGGCTGCTGCTGCTGCAGGCTGGCTGGCTGCTGCTGCAGGCTGGCTGCTGCTGCAGGCTGGCTGCTGCTGCTGCAGTCTGGCTGCTGCTGCTGCAGGCTGGCTGCTGCTGCTGCAGGCTGGCTGCTGCTGCTGCAGGCTGGCTGCTGCTGCTGCAGGCTGGCTGCTGCTGCTGCAGGCTGGCTGCTGCTGCTGCTGCTGCAGGCTGGCTGCTGCTGCTGCAGGCTGGCTGCTGCTGCAGGCTGGCTGGCTGCTGCTGCAGGCTGGCTGCTGCTGCTGCAGGCTGGCTGCTGCTGCTGCAGGCTGGCTGCTGCTGCTGCTGCTGCTGCTGCAGGCTGGCTGGCTGCTGCTGCAGGCTGGCTGCTGCTGCTGCTGCTGCAGGCTGGCTGGCTGGCTGCTGCTGCAGGCTGGCTGCTGCTGCTGCTGCTGCTGCTGCTGCTGCAGGCTGGCTGCTGCTGCTGCTGCTGCTGCTGCTGCTGCTGCTGCTGCAGGCTGGCTGGCTGCTGCTGCAGGCTGGCTGCTGCTGCTGCAGGCTGGCTGCTGCTGCTGCAGGCTGGCTGGCTGCTGCTGCTGCTGCTGCAGGCTGGCTGCTGCTGCTGCAGGCTGGCTGGCTGCTGCTGCTGCTGCTGCAGGCTGGCTGGCTGCTGCTGCAGGCTGGCACAGCAAATACAGTAATTTATCCTACTTTCTTCACTTTATAGCATGTTTATATAAACATGCATTCATACTAGATTAAAATGTTTTACAGTTAATTTCTGGGTCTGTAGTTATATAATCACATTTTATTCAAACTCTAGATCAACAAAATAAATATTTTCAATTCAAAACACCTGTTGTTGGTTTTAAATGCTCAATTAATTAGACAAATAAACTCAACATCATAAATATCAGATCTGAACATCAGAGTTCATCTCAGAGTTTCTCTCATCGTTCATGGAGCTTCTTTAGAAATCTGGACGCTAACATTAGCATTAGCTGCTATATGTTAGCATGCAGATGCTGTTTTAGACTAGCATGGCTTTTGATAGGCTAACTGCTGTTAGCTGTTAGCTGTTGAACACAACAACAGTCTCTTCCATCGTCCAATCAAATCGTTTAGAAACAGAAACTAAGGGAGAGAATCGGCCTCCATCGCTGCTGTTAGCGATGTAGCTTTAGCATCAGGCTTACAGGCGGATAAGAAAGCATGAAAGAACCTTTATACCTCAAAGAAATGAATTGTGATTTATCAAGTTAGAATCCATGTATCTATGTAATTAATCATCAGGTTTATGGGCATAGCAGAAACAAAATCCACAGGTTTCGGCTCAGTACTTTTAACTGCGTTAAAATCTTTGTAATTATCAAAATGATTGCTGTTAATTAGGCCCGGTGCTAATTAATACTCATACATGTTGGCAGGTTCATTCAGCAGTCTGATCATTTCTGTGTTTTTTCTCCTAGAATAAATCAGGTTTAGTCTAAATAAACGTGTTTCTGGTGAACCTGGAGCCGCTCCTCACTCGGCCCGGTTCCCTCCTCCTTCGTTAACTGAACCTAATCTTCCACGTCAGCTTAGTTTGCTATTAATAGGCTCAGATCTGCATGACTGCTGCAGCCATGACACCTGGAGTCTCTGCAGACATGAAGGCAAGACCAGAAACTGAGAGCAGAAACACAACATCTGTCTTCTTCCCTTATTAGAATCTGTATTTATCACTAAAGCTTTCAGTAAACCAGTGTGGCACGTTCAGGGCCTGCTGGTGGTTATGATGACGTTCCTGCCTTTTCTTCCCACAGAGCAGAGAAGACAGAAGTCCTCAGCGATGACCTCCTGCAGGTAAATCATTACCTCCCAACACGGCTACACCTGCTGGCGTCTCACTGGAGTCACCAAGCAGCCGTCTGATTGGCTGGCAGCAGCTCCGCCTACTCGCCATCACTCTGGTTCTCATGTGGGAGTTAAATCTGTCCACTCAGCTGATTTGATTTTCTACATCACAGGAAGTGATGTCACATTCAAATGTTGTGGTTCCTCATGTTCAGGTTTGCTGTTTTCACTTTGAGCTAACGGGTCAGCACCGGTCCTGACCAGAACTTTAACCTGCTAACTGTGGCATCCTGCATGACCAGGTTCTGGAGGTTCTGGAGGTTCTGGTTGGTTTGCCTGCCGGTGGTTCTCCCTTTGTCCAGGTGTGGATTGAGGTTCTACTGAGGTTCTCTGGAGCCCAGAACCTTAGACCCGGTCCGGTGAGCTCAGACCCGGTTCTGTGAGCATGTGGGTTTGTCTGCTAAAGGTTCCTCTGGGGCTCGACGCAGCGCTGCATTCTGGGAAGTCTCGGCCTACTTCGTCAAGTCGGACATCAACCTGGACGTTTCTCTCACTGATGCTTTTTTGACGCCATCCTGAAGTTTCGTGTCCAGATTTCCTGAACCTGAATCCTCCTCCAGATTATTCCTGCATGGTGTGGATAAACGGGGATCATAACTTCATGCCTCTTGAACTCGTTGCTGTTTGGTGGTTCGTTTCTGCCTCTTTAGTTTTTAGCTTCCCTAATAAAAACCAACTATTGAAACTCAAGTCCCTGTTTTATTTAATATGGACCTTAAATCCACACAGTGAACTGGAGTTCTCACATCCTGGTCCTGGATATTTCCTGTGATCCATGACGACTCACTTCCTGCATTTCTGCAATAATCCAGGATTCAGGATTATTTTTCAATCAGTCTCTGATTTTGTGGTGCTGCTTTTTAAATATTTCTTCCTCATTAAAATCCATCTAAAATCTATGAATTGAAGAAAAAGAAAACAAACTTGCCTATGGATCTCGATGATAACTTGTTATGATACCAGAACGAAACTCGTCATGACGGGAAGTAAGAACCGAGTCACATCCATCAGGCCGGGACTCATCTGGACTCGTTTTCTAGTCGGTAAATAAACTCGGGTCGTTTCTTCGGGATTCCCTGTGACACATCATAAGACCGCCCAGGGATCAGCGTCTTCACACAGCGGAGGAAGAACACACACCGCTGCTGGTGTGTGTGTGTGTGTTGGCGCTGCATGGAGCCCAGCTGCTCTGGGAATGCTGGGAATGCTGGGTCACTGCGGGGGTCAGGAATGACGTGGGATGGAGAGCAGAGCATTCCTGACTTCAGGCTGTTTTTTTCGGGTTTCCTCACCGTTCGTCTGTATTTACTTCCTGTTTCCATCTGGAGCTTTGATCCAGTTTCCATCCAGATGCTGCCACCAACTTCAGCTCCTCGACAGATTTAAGCTGCTTTAAACTCACCAGAGCTGCGGCGTCCATCTTTGAACCTGATTTGCTGAGACCGCAGTCGGGCCGATTGTCGGACTGATTGTCCGACAATCGGCCCGACTGCAGTTGGACCGATTGTCCGATTGTTGGACTGCAGTCGGACCGATTGTCGGACCGATTGCCGGACCGATTGTCCGATTGTCGGACTGCAGTCGGGCCGATTGTCGGACCGATTGTCGGACTGCAGTCGGGCCGATTGTCGGACCGATTGTCGGACTGCAGTCGGGCCGATTGTCGGACTGATTGTCGGACTGCAGTCGGGCCGATTGTCGGACTGATTGTCGGACCGCAGTTGGACCGATTGTCCGATTGTTGGACTGCAGTCGGACCGATTGTCCGATTGTTGGACTGCAGTCCGTCCGTCCTGAGTCCTTCTCCTGACCTGTTGAATGAATCAGATTTCATATCTGTAAAAACTAAAAGCATGTATAATTTCCGCTCTGCTTTGGAATGACTCCCTACATTTCGTTGCCATCTGAGATAAGACAAACTTGTTGAAACTTGAGTTTTTGGAGGGACTCGATGTAAAAGTTGTGATATTTCAGGCGTTTATTCAGTAACGACGTCGTCTTTGTTGCTGACAGATTGAGCGGCGCATGGAGTTGGTGCGCGTTGTTTCCCACAACACGCACAAGAAGATGGTGTCATGTCTGCAGGGTCACATCGGAGCAGAAGCAGAGAAGAGACATGTAAGTTCATGACCTGAGGCTTTGTTCATCCCTAAATGTCCGAGTTGTTTCTGGACTGCAGGGGTCGGCAGAATGCTCCATGATGTTCTGTCTCTGTTTCTGACCAGTCTGTCCCGCGCCTCTATACAGGAAACGGTCAGGTAAAAACCCCCTGAATCGTCACGTCTTCCTCTCCTTTCCATCTCAGCGTCTGTTTTCCACGCATGAAACTGTGGGAAGCAGAACTGGATCTTCATCTCCAGCTCTTCATCACTTCATCTTCCTCCCTAGTCTTCCTCCTCCTGTCCTGCTCAGTGGAAGCTGCTGAAGGCTCTTCCACTGGCTGCAGCTGTAGATCCTGAGCTTTGCTGGTTTCCTCTGTAATGTGAGCTACTGTGTTGTTTCAGAAAAAGCTTCCTCTCACCGCTCTGTCCCAGGCCATGGTGGAGGGAGGAACCCAGCTGGGGGAAGACTCGTCGATCGGGTGAGTCCGGTATCGGCTGCCGTCGGTTCCGGGTGAGAAACCGTCACTCTGCCTGATCCTGTCTGTGTCCACAGGAAGATGATGGAGGTGTGCGGTGAGGTGGAGAACCGTCTGGCCACGGAGCTGATGCAGCACGAGCTGCAGATGGAGAAGGAGGTTCTGGACCCGCTCAGCCAGCTGGCAGAGGTCCGACACGTTGACGGGTCTGGTTCTGGTCCATTATGATGGAGGAACCTGGGCCGACCGCCTCCTGGATGTGTGCTGCCGTGTTGAACTGGACTGTTTGTGTCCTGCTTGGTGATTTCAGGTGGAAATCCCAAACATCCTGAAGCAGAGGAAGCAGCTGGCCAAGTTGGTGCTGGACTACGATTCTGCCAGAGCCCGGTCCGTCTGCATCCGTTTGGTTCTGAATGACTCAGGCCTTCCTCTGCATTTCTAACGTTTGCTTTGCGCTGCTGCTCTGGACTCAGGTGGTTGCAGGCGACCAAGTCGATAATCTCAGGAACAAACACTCAGGCGCTGACGGCCAAGGCAGACCTGCTGAAGGAGGAGGTAGACGAGGCCATGAACAAAGTGGAGCTCTGCAAGGTAACCGACGGCAACGCTCTGTAGTCCAGGTAACCTACGGCAACGCTCTGTAGTCCGGGTAACCGACGGCAACGCTCTGTAGTCCGGGTAACCGACGGCAACGCTCTGTAGTCCGGGTAACCGACGGCAACGCTCTGTAGTCCGGGTAACCTACGGCAACGCTCTGTAGTCCGGGTAACCGACGGCAACGCTCTGTAGTCCGGGTAACCGACGGCAACGCTCTGTAGTCCGGGTAACCGACGGCAACGCTCTGTAGTCCGGGTAACCTACGGCAACGCTCTGTAGTCCGGGTAACCGACGGCAACGCTCTGTAGTCCGGGTAACCGACGGCAACGCTCTGTAGTCCGGGTAACCTACGGCAACGCTCTGTAGTCCGGGTAACCTACAGCAACGCTCTGTAGTCTGGGTAACCTACGGCAACGCTCTGTAGTCCGGGTAACCTACAGCAACGCTCTGTAGTCTGGGTAACCGACGGCAACGCTCTGTAGTCCGGGTAACCTACGGCAACGCTCTGTAGTCCAGGTAACCTACAGCAACGCTCTGTAGTCTGGGTAACCTACGGCAACGCTCTGTAGTCTGGGTAACCGACGGCAACGCTCTGTAGTCCGGGTAACCTACGGCAACGCTCTGTAGTCCAGGTAACCTACAGCAACGCTCTGTAGTCTGGGTAACCTACGGCAACGCTCTGTAGTCCGGGTAACCGACGGCAACGCTCTGTAGTCCGGGTAACCGACGGCAACGCTCTGTAGTCCGGGTAACCTACGGCAACGCGCTGTAGTCCGGGTAACCTACGGCAACGCTCTGTAGTCTGGGTAACCTACGGCAACGCTCTGTAGTCCGGGTAACCTATGGCAACGCGCTGTAGTCCGGGTAACCGACGGCAACGCTCTGTAGTCCGGGTAACCTACGGCAACGCTCTGTAGTCCGGGTAACCGACGGCAACGCTCTGTAGTCACTTTGCAACTCTATCATCACGTCACAGAAGAAAATGTGATTTCAGAGATGCTGTGACATTCTGCCTCTTCACTGATGAAGTTTTTTAAACACATCAGAGACGTAACTCCCCTATGTCTCCCCCCATGTCTCTGCTCTGGTCCCAGTAACATAAACTGGGAGGAAACCAGTTTGCTGTTTTTATTTATTTTATTCTATTATGATGTTTCTAAAATCATAATAAACACATTTAGGGCTGCAAATAACGATTATTTCAGTAAATATTATTCTGCTGATTATTCCGACATTCAGATTAAAGTCACATTCTGCAGATTTTTCATTTAACCTCCTAATCTTCATTCATGATATTTGAAATATATTAGATGCAAATAATGTCAGAAAATAAACATTTTCTTTCCTAAAAGTCACTAACTTTTCCTTCCTTTAGTGAAAGTTTGTTCTGCAGTTAAAAACCCAGTAATGCAGAGTATGGATGATCCTGGGATTATTATTGATTACCTGATTAATAAGTGGGTAAGGTTAACCCTAACCAGAGGAGTTAGAACAGACTAATAATGTTCTTATTTTACATTTTGTAATGTTTGGCCTCATTCCTGCTGTGTTTCAGTAAATGTCTTTATTCTGCAGTTATTGATGAATCATTGTTGTAATGTGATTAACGGTTTGTGGAACAGGACCAGCTCGCTGCAGACATGTACAGTTTCTTCTCCAAAGAAGGCGACTACGCCCACTACTTCATCACGGTGAGTCCAGGTCTGCAGAGCCTCCAGGAGGCCCAGCAGCAGATCCATCCATGTTTGTTATTGTGCATCAGCTGAGCCCTTCCTCCTCTGTGTGTGTGTGTGTGTGTGTGTGTGTGTGTGTGTGTGTGTGTGTGTGTGTGTGTGTGTGTGTGTGTGTGTGTGTAGCTCCTGGAGGCTCAGGCTGATTACCACAGGAAGTCTCTGTCTGTTCTGGAGAGCGTTCTGCCGGCCATCCGGGCCCAGGAAGGTAGAAACCTGCAGGAAACGCCAAACGGCTCAGCCGTCCACTTCCTGTTCACCACATTCAGCGAAACCCGAGTCCGTCCTCTGCTTCAGATCCTGAGACGTGAAGATTTCATCTAGTTTTTATTTCTTTGCTCTGCAGCCTGGTTGCTTTGTGTTTGTCCTGTTTTCTCTCTGAACCAAACATGTGGCCTTAACCAGCCCAGCCTGGCTCCCAGCATGAGGGCATGACTCACACCCACACACACACACACACACACACACACACACCTGGTTTTTCTAGCCGCCCTCTCTCTCTCTGATCTGTATCGACTCTGACGTCTTACTGCTGATTGGACGAAGTGTCTAGGAGAGTTTTGGATGGTAAACATGCATCAACATAACCTTTGACCCACAGTCCGATGCTCAAACTCCTGCTAGACATTTTCTTTCTAACTTAGTCCCACAGAGGCAGATGGAGAAACATTTCAAAACCATTTAAATGACCACAGGACGCAGCAGAGGGAGGAGCTTACCAGCTAACGCTAATGCTAGCTTTCCAAGTGAAGACTGACGGTGGTAAATAATAAGAAATAATGATATGGCAGCCATAGAGGACATGGAAGAGATTAAATGATCACTAAGCTTCATGTCAGGGGAGTTACCATGGCAACAGGAGTGTTTGCTCAGAGCTGTAAATGAAGTCACTAAAAACGACGCTGATGGAAGATTTAAAATTTATGTCCGAAGCACCTAAAACAAAAACAGATTAGTAAGAAGAGAATCAAACAAAACCTAAAACAAACTGAGATTCAGAACAGTGATGATGGAAAGAGGCATTTCAGTTAAAGGTGTCACTTTATACCAGAGGTTCCCAAACTGTGGGGCGCGCCCCCTAGGGGGGCGCCGTGTCATTGCAGGGGGGGCGCGGGAAGCCGTCTGGATAAAAAACAAAAAAAAAAAACATGAACACTGTACGCGCTGGGTTTTTACCTTAGAATGACCAACTCTCTGTTATTCCTGTCAATTTGATACAGTAGAGGCTTCCACACGTCCCATATTTGTGTCCTCTGTCACTTGTCGCAGAAAATGTTTGGAAACCACTGCTTTATACAATATCTATAGTGTGTGAAACTAATATGATGAAGTGATTATGGAGTTAAGTAATCAGATGTTTGGTGTATTTGAAATAGATTTTTAACTGATTTTCTCTTTTTGTGAAGACAAAGCAGATATAAGTTTATTCTTTCTGCTCCTTTCCTTCAGGATTTATTTTGGTTCTTACATGAACTATTCTAATAAAGAAAGAAAACAAACGATCTCTGCTGTCTCCTTTTCTGGCTCAGACTCCTGGATGGAGAAACCGGCATTTGGAACGGCTCTGGACGATCACCTGAAGAGGAGCGGCAGAGAGATCGCTGTGCCGATGGAGGCCTGCGTCATGATGCTGCTGGAGACCGGCATGAAGGAGGAGGTGAGCCGCTCAGCTGGAGGAGAGGCTAGCTTCCCCTCTGCTAGCATCCCCTCTGCTAGCTTCCCCTCTGCTAGCATCCCTCTGCTAGCTTCCCCTCTGCTAGCATCCCTCTGCTAGCATCCCTCTGCTAGCTTCCCCTCTGCTAGCATCCCTCTGCTAGCTTCCCCTCTGCTAGCTTCCTCTCTGCTAGCTTCCTCTCTACTAGCATCCCCTCTGCTAGCTTCCCCTCTGCTAGCTTCCCCTCTGCTAGCTTCCCCTCTGCTAGCTTCCCCTCTGCTAGCTTCCTCTCTACTAGCATCCCCTCTGCTAGCTTCCCCTCTGCTAGCTTCCCCTCTGCTAGCAGCAGCAGAGAGCAGCTTTGACTGGTTAACTGGATTTCTTCCATCAGTCTTAACTTAGAAAACAAAGGTCTGATCTCCGAGCTGCTGTCAGTAAGTCACAGCTTTCAGAAGGGATGAAGTGCTGCATCTGCCCTGGCTGCTCCGCCACCATGACATCAGGCTGTGTGTTTGGCTTCATGCTGTGCAGCAGGCAGATCCATTTTACTCATCAGATCTGGAACACTGTGTTCAGAGTCGGGGCTCACATCTGCTTCTGGAGTTTCTCTGTATTTTAACTCGTATTTCTGCCTGTTTCTATGTTCCAGGGTCTGTTCAGGATCGCAGCTGGAGCCTCCAAGCTGAAGAAGCTGAAGGCGGCGCTGGACTGCTCCACCTCCCAGCTGGAGGAGTTCTACTCGGACCCCCACGCTGTCGCCGGTACGGCCCCATCCGCTCCGCAGGTCGCTGCAGTGGCCTCCCAAAGTATTCACACCCTAGACCTTTTTCACCTTTATTCAGTCATAAACTCAGGTTAGAAAACAGCGACGGCCAGACTGAAATGTTGAGTGGTGGAAAGCTAACTCTGATACACCATGCCTCCAGTGAGGCAGGGTGGTGGCAGCATCATGCTGTGGGAAGATGGCTGAAGCTAAATCAGGAATATCCTGTTGGAAAAATTGTTAGATTCTGCAGAAGAGCTGAGAAGTTCAAAGACTTCCTCCCCGACATTAAAGGATTTAATTAATACCTGAGTTTTACAAATTAGCTTGTTCAATCTTACATTAATCCATTCATTGAAAAACACATTCAAAACTCTGTTAGCATACACTGATAAGCCCAGGAATCACAGGCGCGTCATTAAGAATGCTAAAAGCATTAGCATTTCAAGACATGTCAAAAACTTAATAAAAATGAATAATGGGTCCATGGCAGTTCAGCCGAATCGCTACGGATCCTTAAAACAAACTTATCAAAAATAACAAACTTCTAATGGAGTTCTGATCCGACATCCAGAAATGTTCACATAGACAAAATGACTTGAAAACAAATCCCAGCAGAAAAATTAGCAACTCCCAACAAAACGATCCAAACGGCCTGAAAGTCGAGCGACTCACCGCTGAAATGGTAACTTCATCCCAAGTTTCCATGGAGTTTGGGACGTAAGAGGCAGACGGCGCCCCCGGTGGCTGGTCGGATCAAGGGGTCACATATAGCAGACGTGGTGCGGTTGCATAAATGTCCAGTTGTTTCTGCAGCCAGTTGAACTGGAACCGTTGTGCAGTGGGCCGTTTCTGTGTTTTTGATCAGGCGCTCTGAAGTCGTACCTGCGGGAGCTCCCTGACCCTCTGATGACCTCCCAGCTTTACGACGAGTGGATCCAGGCCTCCAGGCAAGGCGCCCGGCTCCAGCAGCAGACATGGAGGATCTCTGCTGCAGCTAACGGCTCCCTCTCTGCTCCTCTGGTTCCAGTGTTTCAGACCCAGATAAACGGCTGCAGGCTCTCTGGCTGGTCTGTGACAAACTACCAAAGAACAACAGGAACAACCTGAGGTCAGTCAGCTCAGCCTTTCATCAGCGCTGCGTTTCAGGTTTCAGCGTCCGTCTCTCACGTCTCCCTGCAGGTACCTGGTGAAGTTTTTAGCCAGACTGGCTCAGGACAGCGAGACGAACAAAATGACACCGAGCAACATGGCCATCGTCCTGGGACCCAACCTGCTGTGGGCCAAGACCGAGGGGTAGGAGGCGCAGCAGGCGCTCCGTCATCGGCTAGTCATGTCTGGGTCTCATCTCTGCTCTCGTCTCGCTGGCCTGCAGGAGCCTGGCGGAGATGGCGGCAGCGACCTCAGTTCATGTGGTGGCCATCATAGAGCCCATCATCCAGCACGCTGACTGGTTCTTCCCTGAGGGTAGGTTCTGGCCGGGTCGGGCCTTTGGGCCGGCTGTGGTTCTGGCCCTTCATCACTCTGGAACCAGGAAGTGGAGCTTTAGAACTTCCTGTTCCTGGCTGAAGGCTGGACATGATAGTAACGGTCTGCTTCCTGTCCAGACGTGGAGTTTAATGTTTCCGGCATGTTTGTGATGCCGCCGCCGGCAGCGTCCAATCACAGCAGCCCGCCGGACGCCGACTGCAGCGTGGAGAGGAAGAGGAGCAGCATGCTGGGAGCAGACGCAGACACCGCGCGGAAAGACAAGTAATCACCCTAAGCTCCGCCCCTCAGGAAGCCCTTAGCTCCTCCTCCTCTGATCCGCCTGTCAGGAGTTTATTCTGACTTCAGTTCTTCCTCTTAAAGGGCCGGTATCATAAAGTTAAGTTTTGATCTTTCATGTTTCCATGTTTTCCCTGCGGCGTTGCTTTGATTCTTTCATGTGAGAGGAATCCTTTAGTTTCCATGGAAACCATTCAGCTGATAGGACACCTGCGTGGACCTAGCCCTGCCTTCAAGCTTCAGCTCCTCCAGACTAGCCAGCAGCAATTAGCAACCAGTTGAGCTCTTTATAGCTGCTGCTCAGAGCACTGCACTAAAAACATTAAAGGGTTAATAGAGGAGCCATGTTGGGATGACTTCCTGGAGGCGGAGCTTCAGGAAGAGCAGGAGCTTCTTAAAGAGACAGAGGCCCAATTTCCTATTTTTTTATAAACAGCCTTTTGTACACCTGAAGGGGCCGTTGGGGTAAATCTGTGCTGTTTTGTCTTCCTGCCCACCCCCCCCCCCCCCCCAGCTCTAACAAGCAGTCGGACCCCGCCCTCCGTAGAGGCACTAGCACCTTAGGTAGAAAGCAGCACACCTCACCTGCCTTCCAGCCTCCTCTGCCCCCTATGGAGGCCCCCATCCTGGGCCATGGGGTCCCTCAGGGCCCCCAGGTCCCCCAGGTTGACCCCCAGGCCCCGCCTCCAGTGGGAGGGCCGGGGCTGGATGGGCCCCAGCTCAGCCTGGTCCAGGATCTGGCTGCTCTGGCAGCAGTGCAGCAGCTGCTGGCCCAGAACACAGAGGAGCTCAGGTAAGAGCTGCAGCTCCTCCTGCTGCTGCTGCATGGCTGCTGCAGCTCCTGCTGCTGCTGCATGGCTGCTGCAGCTCCTCCTGCTGCTGCTGCATGGCTGCTGCAGCTCCTCCTGCTGCTGCTGCATGGCTGCTGCAGCTCCTGCTGCTGCTGCTGCATGGCTGCTGCAGCTCCTCCTGCTGCTGCTGCATGGCTGCTGCAGCTCCTGCTGCTGCTGCATGGCTGCTGCAGCTCCTCCTGCTGCTGCTGCATGGCTGCTGCAGCTCCTCCTGCTGCTGCTGCATGGCTGCTGCAGCTCCTGCTGCTGCTGCATGGCTGCTGCAGCTCCTGCTGCTGCTGCAGATCTTCATGAATTCTGCTGTTACATTTGTAGTGATGTCATCAGCGTGCTCCTGTAATCTGACACCTTACTGGATCCAATCTGGTAATCAGATTACAGTAATTTATCCAGTCACTGTAATCTGGATAAGTTACTGTTTTGATGAGTGTTGAGTTTAAAGGAGACATGATGGATGAGCTGCTGCTTCAGCCTGGAACAGGAAACAGAAACCAGAGCTTCCTGCTCCCTGCAGGCCGTCGCCCCCAGTTGGAGGGCGGAGGCACAACAGGATAACTATCATTAATATTAATATTTAGTGTCGGCTCCAATGTGAAATAATAATAATGAGTCGCGGCGCTTCACACTGACCACCAGGGGGTGGCAGCAGAGTGCAGCTCTGCACTTTGACTAGGCCATTCTTTAAGGTGAACCTCCAGACTCAGGTTTTCCTCCAGGATTCTTCTGGCTCTGTCCATGAACTCTGACCTTCCTCCCACAGCATGATGCTGCCGCCACCGTGTCTCGCTGTGGCCGTGTTGTGTTCAGGGAGAATCGTTTCTTTGTTTTGTTCAGATAAATGTGGCAGATGGAGTTGAACAGCAGCAGCTGATGCTCATCGTGGGTTCTGACCCACAGTGTCCAGAACCAGAACACGATGCCTGCTGGTTTTGGACCAGATCCTCCTGCTGATCGACTCTGTTCTGGTTTCTGTTTTGTGTACAGCAGCCTGAAGCTGCGGGACTGCGCTGCAGCGGCGCCCACGCCGGTTCCTCAGAGGAACGGTTCTGGAGGCGGTGGGCCGTCTGGGACCGGATCCATGGGGCCCAGTCCTCACATGATGCGGCGAGGTGAGTCGGACTTCAGGCAGCACAACGCCCGACGCTTCACTGCAGGCTGATCGACACCTTCTGATCGCTGGTTGCCTAGCAACAACCTGCTGGGGCAGCAGCAGCTTCAGGTGTTTTTCACTTTGTGGAGTAAAACAGGAAACGTCTCCATCAGGTATAAACATGGAACCGGGTCAGAACCAGGTCAGAACCGGCTATCTAAAGCTAATCAGTCACTATGGATGGACAGATATGAAGCCATTATAGTGAGACGTAGATATGAGATCAGTAGAACCTGTCCGTCTGTCCTCAACCTGTCCTCCTGTCCTCCAGGTACCAAGAAGCAGGCTCCGCCCCCTCCCAAGCCGTCCAACCCCCCCCCCAGCCAGCCGGTGACCCCGCCCTCCTCCTGCGGCCCCGCCTCCCCCCCGCCCTGCGCCGCGCCGCGCCGCCACTCCAACAATCAGCCCCCCCTCCACGCCCCTAGCCACCCGCCGCCGGCGCCGCCCGCTCCTGGCCCCCAGCCCTGGACCGACCCGCCCTGCCCAGAACCAGAACCCTCCCCTCCAGGAACCCCGACGCCCCCAGACTCCCCTCCTCCGCCCCCCAGCGCCGCCGGACAGGACGCCGTCCCGCTCCCGACACAGTCCGGGTTCGGGTCGCTCCCCCGGCCGCGTCCCGTCCCAAAGCCTCGGAACCGGCCCAGCATGCCGCCGCCGCCGCAGCCCCCCGCCCTGAGCAGCGACACCAACGGCGTCTGCAAGATGGCGGGTGGGTACCAGCTGAGTCCCGGTTCCGGTCCAACGCTGCCGGGTCCGGTTTCTAATGCTGTTATTGATGCTTCCATAGGGTAGAGCAGCACTAGTGAGTTGGTAGGTTCTGGTTCTGGTTCTGGCCGTCTGTCTCTGTCCAACATGTCCAGAACCACCAGAATTCTGAAAACTGGGTCAGTTTAAACTGGACCTCTAGCCGGGCCGCTTCTGGACATCCATCACAACGAAGCCAGGAAAGGGATTTATTTCAGGGCAGCGAATTGTTCAGTACCGACCCAACGAGCCTCGGGCCGGGCCGACCCGGAGAACATTCCAGAATTTACTCACCATGGAAAACAGATCCGGTCTGAGCAAAACCCAGACGATCAGAACCGCTGCTGGTTCTGATCGGACCCGATTCAGCCGACAGGAAACCGCCTGATTTCAGCCTTCAGAGACCAGCATCCATCCATCCATCCATCCATCCATCCATCCATTCATCATCCATCCATCCATCCATTCATCATCCATCCATCATCCATCCATCCATCCATCCATCCATCATCCATCCATCCATCCATCCATCCATCCATCCATCCATCCATCCATTCATCCATCCATCATCCATCCATCCATCCATCCATCCATCCATGCCATCCATCCATCCATCCATTCATCACCATCCATCCATCCATCCATTCATCATCCATCCATCCATCCATCCATCATCCATCCATCCATCCATCCATCCATCATCCATCCATCCATCCATCCATCCATCCATCCATCCATCCATCCATCATCCAACATCCATCCATCCATCCATCCATCCATCCATTCATCCATCCATCCATTCATTCATCCATCCATCCATCCATCCATCCATCCATCCATCCATCATCCAACCATCCATCCATCCATCCATCCATCCATCCATCATCCATCCATCCATCATCCATCCATCCATCTATCTCTATCCATCCATCCATCCATCATCCATCCATCCATCATCCTTCCATCCATCATCCATCCATCCATCATCCATCCATCATCCATCCATCCATCATCCATCCATCATCCATCCATCATCCATCCATCCATCATTCATCCATCCATCATCCATCCATCATCCATCCATCATCCATCCATCCATCATCCATCCATCATCCATCCATCATCCATCCATCCATCATCCATCCATCCATCATCCATCCATCATCCATCATCATTCATCCATCCATCCATCCATCCATCCATCATCCATCCATCATCCATCCATCCTCCATCCATCCATCCATCATCCATCCATCATCCATCCATCATCATCCATCCATCCATCCATCCATCATCCATCCATCATCCATCCATCCATCATCCATCCATCCATCATCCATCCATCCATCAATCCATCATCCATCCATCCATCATCCATCCATCCATCATCCATCCATCATCCATCATCCATCCATCCATTCATCCATCCATCATCCATCCATCCATCCTCCATCCATCCATCATCCATTCATCCATCCATCATCCATCCATCCATCATCCATCCATCATCCATCCATCCATCATCCATCCATCCATCATCCATCATCCCATCCATCCTCCATCCATCCATCCATCCATCATCCATCCATCCTCCATCCATCATCCTCCATCCATCCTATCCATCCTCCATCCATCCATCCATCCATCCATCCATCCATCCATCATCCATCCATCCATCCATCATCCATCCATCCATCATCCATCCATCCATCCATCATCCATCCATCCATCATCCATCCATCATCCATCCATCCATCATCCATCCATCCATCCATCCATCCATCCATCCATCATCCAACCATCCATCATCCATCCATCCATCCATCCATCATCCCACCATCCATCCATCCATCCATCATCCATCCATCCATCCATCCATCCATCCATCCATCATCCACCATCCATCCATCCATCCATCATCCACCATCCATCCATCCATCCATCATCCAACCATCCATCATCCATCCATCCATCCATCCATCATCCAACCATCCATCCATCCATCCATCATCCATCCATCCATCCATCCATCCATCCATCATCCAACCATCCATCATCCATCCATCCATCCATCCATCATCCAACCATCCATCATCCATCATCCATCCATCCACCATCCATCCATCCATCATCCATCCATCCATCATCCATCCATCCTCCATCCATCCATCCATCCATCCATCCATCCATCCATCATCCATCCATCCATCATCCATCCATCCATCCATCATCCATCCATTCCATCATCCATCCATCCTCCATCCATCATCCATCCATCCATCCATGCCATCCATCATCCATCCATCCTCCATCCATCATCCATCCATCCATCCTCATCCATCCATCCATCCATCCATCCATCATCCATCCATCCATCATCCATCCATCATCCATCCATCCATCATCATCCATCCATCCATCATCCATCCATCATCCATCCATCCATCATCCATCCATCCATCCATCCATCCATCATCCATCCATCCATCCATCCATCCATCATCCATCCATCCATCATCCATCCATCATCCATCCATCCATCATCCATCCATCATCCATCCATCCATCATCCATCCATCCATCATCCATCCATCATCCATCCATCATCCATCCATCATCCATCCATCCATCATCCATCCATCATCCATCCATCCATCATCCATCCATCCATCATCCATCCATCATCCATCCATCCATCCATCCATCATCCATCCATCCATCATCCATCCATCATCCATCCATCATCCATCCATCATCATCCATCCATCATCCATCCATCCATCATCCATCCATCCATCATCCATCCATCATCCATCCATCCATCATCCATCCATCCATCATCCATCATCCATCCATCCTCCATCCATCCATCCATCCATCATCCATCCATCCTCCATCCATCATCCATCCATCCATCCATCATCCATCCATCCTCCATCCATCATCCATCCATCCATCCATCCATCATCCATCCATCCATCATCCATCCATCCATCATCCATCCATCCATCCATCATCCATCCATCCATCATCCATCCATCATCCATCCATCCATCATCCATCCATCCATCCATCCATCCATCATCCAACCATCCATCATCCATCCATCCATCCATCCATCATCCAACCATCCATCCATCCATCCATCATCCATCCATCCATCATCCATCCATCATCCATCCATCCATCATCCATCCATCCATCCATCCATCCATCCATCATCCAACCATCCATCATCCATCCATCCATCCATCATCCATCCATCCATCATCCATCCATCATCCATCCATCCATCATCCATCCATCATCCATCCATCTATCCATCATCCATCCATCATCCATCCATCCATCATCCATCCATCATCCATCCATCCATCATCCATCCATCCATCATCCATCCATCCATCCATCATCCAACCATCCATCATCCATCCATCATCCATCCATCCATCATCCATCCTCCATCCATCCATCATCCATCCATCATCCATCCATCCATCATCCATCCATCCATCCATCATCCATCCATCCATCATCCATCCATCATCCATCCATCCTCCATCCATCCATCCATCCATCCATCCATCCATCCATCATCCATCCATCCATCATCCATCCATCCTCCATCCATCATCCATCCATCCATCCATCCATCATCCATCCATCCTCCATCCATCATCCATCCATCCATCCATCATCCATCCATCCTCCATCCATCATCCATCCATCCATCCATCATCCATCCATCCATCATCCATCCATCCATCATCCATCCATCCATCATCCATCCATCCATCATCCATCCATCATCCATCCATCCATCATCCATCCATCCATCCATCCATCCATCCATCCATCATCCAACCATCCATCATCCATCCATCCATCCATCCATCATCCAACCATCCATCATCCATCCATCCATCCATCCATCCATCATCCATCCATCATCCATCCATCATCCATCCATCCATCCATCATCCATCCATGCATCATCCATCCATCCATCCATCCATCCATCCATCCATCCATCCATCCATCCATCCATCCATCCATCCATCCATCTGTTCGTCCCTGATCATCCGGATTGTTTGAACCTGGTTCTGTTCAGACGCTCCTGGTTTCATGTGGATCAGAATCATTTTAAGTCAGGGGTGTCGAACTCCAGTCCTCAAGGGCCTCTGTCCTGCAACTTTTAGATGTGCCTCTGCTGCACCACACCTGAAAAGAATAATTAGGTCATTAAGGCTCTGGAGAACCGATCTACACAGGGAGGAGGTAATTAAGCCATTTCATTCCACTGTTTTTTACCTGTGGCACATCTAAACACTGCAGGACAGCGGCCCTTGAGGACTGGAGTTTGACACCCCTGTTTTAAGGAGACGGAGCTTTAGTCTCCATTCTTGCACATCTTCCTCTGCCGCTGCTTCCCCGCTGTGAGGCGAACACCGCCCCCTGCTGGTCAGCTGTCAGAGCAGCAGCAGGAAGAATCTGCTCTGTGTTCACATCCTGGAAACATCCGTAGCTGAAGCTCATCATCGTCAGTCTGTCCCAGTTTACTCAGGGACTCACGGGACAAACTGGGAAGAAAAATTATGCAGAGTCCAATTTTACACCTTAAAACATTGTTGTTGTTTGATCTTTGTATAAAGTTATGTGACCCAGATCTGAACTTCAAAGATGTTTCATCAGATTGGAGCAAAGTTCATCTTTCCAGAGTTTCTCTGATCGTTCATGGAGCAGAAATCTGGACTGTGGATGCTAACGTTAGCATTAGCTGCTACATGTTAGCATTCAGAAGCTGTTTCAGGCAGTTAGCTTGTTAGCACAACTTGAACACAGCAGCAGCTTCTTGTTAGCCGATGCAGCTTTACTGTCTGTCTGTCGGGTGGACAGGACATCACCGTTTCAGGCAGAATATTAATATGATAAAAAAATAATAAATATTGCTAAAAAAATTTTTAACGAGTTCAAATCTATGTAATGAAGGCACCAAAGTCACGGCTCTAGTTAAACTTGGTCTTTTTCTCTTTCCTTCCTTTGATGTGTGTTTAATAGGAGTTGAGGTGGAGTGAACACCTGAGCAGAGCTCTTCATCTTCATCATCCTCAGTCACTCACCTGTTCTGTCTCATTTAGAGCCGCTGATGTCTTTGAAGAGACCCAGTCGGGCTTCCGTACCCGAGCTCACTGTGGACCAGCAGCTAGCAGCCGCCAACTCTTCCTCCTCCTCCTCTTCCTCCTGTGACCTGGACACTGAGAGCACCGCTCTGTGAGGACCAGTCCATGACCTCACGATGACCTCACGATGACCTCACAGGCCCAGTCCTCCACACCGCCTCTCCTCTTCAGCTCATATCTGCATCTGAACTGATTCACGTGGAGGGAGGCGTCACACTGCCCCCTACTGGCTGCTGTCATGTACTACACACACAAGTGTCTAAGCCAAAGTTCCTGTTAGAAGCGACGTAGCAGCTTCTCTGTGTAACATCGTTCTCTCACTCACACACACACACACACACACACACACACACACATTGCCAGGTGTGTTTCCACACGGCTCTTTTGACAAGTTTTCTTCCTGCTTTCTCGTTGAATGTGATTCAGATCAGGTGAAGAAGGTGACTGCTGGTTCTCAGTCATCAGTTTCTCCTCCATGTTTGTATTTATTAGCTGGTTTAAGAACACACACACACACACACACACACACTGCAGTCCAGCGCCAGCCATGCCTTACGGTTCTGTTTCCTGCGTTTCTGCCTTCAGGGACATGAGCTGCCATCCCTCACTAGAACCCGGTTCTGGTCAGAGTTTCTGCCTTTCCTCAGCGCCGTCTGGGTCAGAGTGAATGTAGAGTGGGCCGGTTCTGAGCGGCCGGTTTTGCACAGATGAACTGATGATGATGATGCTGCCTTCGTCCCCCTCTGAGCTGACAGGAAGCTTCAGCCATGACGCCGGGGGAGGTTCTGCCGGGTCGGAACGTGAAGGGAAGGCGTTGGACGTTCGGCTCTCCCTCCTGAACCTCGCTGCCTTATTTCCCAGAATCCTTTAGGCTCATTTATTATAACTGCAGCATCTTGAAGCTCCGACGTTTATCATGTTTTCTGAGCTGAAATATGAAAAATCCTGTAATATTGAAGCTTCCCAAAGAAAATAAAGTATATGAAGATTAAACACGGTCTGATCATCTGATGGCATCTGCATGTTTCTGATCAGAATAATCAGGAAAATGTTTTATCAGGATAAAAAAATGCGGAAAAATAAAAACACTCATTAAATCAGGAGTTATCTGGGCCTGAAATCAGTTATTGACATAATCAACTAACTTAATCATTGATTAGTTGAATAATTGAACCAAAACTGTTCAATATGAACATTTAACATATGAGAATCTTTATTCTGTTCTACCAGAACGACTCTAATTTGAATTTATTTTAATCTTTTATTGTATTTCTAATGGATTATAGAATAAGATCAAATGTTCAGTGAAAAATCTGCATAATTTACTAATTTGTTCTTATTCAGTGAATGGATTACTGTTAACTGAATCCTTCTTTGGTTCTTTTCAGAAGAACATCTAAAGTTCTGCTGGAACTTTTTTCTGAAAACCAGAACTGAACGGGACCGACCCGGTTCTGACCCAAAATGTCAGAACTGGAGAATAAATGTAAGGACTCAAAATCCAAAACATGAAGTTTATTTAAAGCAGAAAAGCTCTGAGAACCACAGAACATCAGAACAGAACCTTACTGGAACTAGTGAGATGCTACCAGCTGCACATCCCAACAGGAAGTGACATCATGCTGCCCTCACTGAAGCCGCAGAACAAGAAAAAGTTTCATAAGAAAATAAACGGATTTTTGGGGCAGAGCCAACAAGCAGGATGCATAGAAAGATCGACAACACGACTGAACAGGACGGGTCGCCATGGTTACTGAACAGGACGGGTCGCCATGGTTACCAGGTAAACCAGCAGGCAGCGGCAAACATCTGGACTCGGTTTATAATAACCTGAAACCGAACTAACGGATCAAAACGGATTTTAACGGATCGCAGATTGAAGTGATGAAAAACGTTCATCAGATCAGAAATTTCTTCATATCGACTTCTTAAAAAATAAAAGCATTTATTACATAATAAATATTCACTTGCTCTCCGTCTGATTGTCAGAGTAAATCTAGAATCATCTGGAGTAAATCTGGACCTCAGCTCTGAAGGTCTGAAATCTGACCCGATGAAAAACGAGCTCCAGAGGTGAAAACATGAATTTATTGGAGCTGCAGAACAAATCAGTTATTAACATCAGGATATTTAACGAGAAAATATTCACTCCAACTAGATTTAGATATTTAAACTTATGTTTAGTGGCTGTGAAGGAGAAAATGGATTCATTTAATCATAACATCAACGATTTTTACATCTCTGCCAGAAATCCTGAACATTATTCGCCATCAAGATGAAAATTCAGTTTTTACTGATCAATAAAAACTAGAAGATCAAAGAGTTACATCACAATCGGATCAGTGGTTCCGGACCAGTTCAACCATTTTGCTCCTTTGATCGGACCAGTTTGGGCCAAAGTGGAACTCATGAAGAAGAATCAGAACATCTGGTCTAACCGGGTCGGTTCTGTTGACCCGTCTTCAGAGCTGCAGGTCCAGATGTTGGTCTTGGCGGTTCTGGAGATTTTGGATTGAGACCGTCCATCAGACCCGGTTTGTCTCCTGGGTTCTGATGGGACACCAGCGAACCCGTCTCCCATAGCAACAGATGGATCTACAACAGCTGCTGAGCCGAAGGCCAGCGACGATCCGGGCGAACGCGGCAACGATTTAATAATGATAATAACAAGTTTATTATCATTATTATTACTGATAATAATGATAATAATATTAGTAATAATGATAATATTATGTTATCATTATTATTATTAGTTATAATAATAATATTAGTAATAATGCTAATAAATATTCTCCTTCATACAGAGATAGCAATGTTCTGTCTGTTTCAGCACCTAATGTCTGATCCGATCCGATCCAGTCCTGATCCGGTCCGGTCGGCTCGGCGGCTCCTACCAGGCCAGGGGGGAGGAGAGCCGGGGGCTGCGGGGGTTCTCAGGACTCTGGGTCTCACTCAGTGCTCTCTGGAAGACAGAACCAGAACCAGAACCTTTACCTGGCTATTTTTACATCGTCGGACCCAATCGTGTCCCAGCTGCAGGCGCTCAGTCTGCTGCTGAAACGCCACCGGCGATTGAGGCAAATCTGTCAAGTTTCGCTGAAGCGCTGAAAACGAGATGCTTCCTATCTGAGCCGGGTCCAATTTAGCCCGGCCGGTTCCGGATGGCGGCTCACCTCAAACTTGGACATGAACTCTGCAAAGATGCCGAAGAAGGAGTCGGTGCTGGTGGACTGGCTGTCCTCCCCGAAGAAAGACGCCACCTTGGAGAACTCGGCCATGGCCCGAGACTGAAGGGACTCCAGGGACTGCAGGGCCGGGTGGCTGTTCTCCAGAAAACTCTGTGGAAGGAAGACAGACTTCAGTTACTGTCTGGGTCTGCTGGGCCGGTCCAGAACCAGAACCAGAAGTCGTTCAGCTTGATGGATAAATATTTAATTGGAGATGAAGATTTAGCTTCAAACTGAATTATCTTTAAACTGAAACATAGGAATGAATGAATGGATTAATGAATGAATGGATTAATGACCGAATGAATAAATGAATGAATGGATTAATGAATGAATGAATGGATTAATGAATGAATGGATTAATGACCGAATGAATAAATGAATGAATGGATTAATGAATGAATGAATGGATTAATGAATGAATGGATTAATGAATGAATGAATGGATTAATGAATGAATGAATGGATTAATGAATGAATGAATGGATTAATGACCGAATGAATAAATGAATGAATGGATTCAATGATTCATTAATCATCCAATGATTAATGAATCATTGAATTGAATGTATCCATTCATACATTCATCCATACATCCATGAATGTATGGATGGAGTTGAATGGATGGATGAATGGATGAATGAATGGATGGATGAATGAATGAATGGATGAATGAATGAAGTTGAATGTATGAATTAATGAATGAAGTTGAATGTATGAATTAATGAATGGATGGATGGATGAATGAATGAATGAAGTTGAATGAATGAATGAATGACGTTGAATGTATGAATGAATGGATGAATGAATGGATTAATGAATGAATGAATGGATTAATGACCGAATGAATAAATGAATGAATGGATTCAATGATTCATTAATCATCCAATGATTAATGAATCATTGAATTGAATGTATCCATTCATACATTCATCCATACATCCATGAATGTATGGATGGAGTTGAATGGATTGCTGAATAAATGAATGGATGAAGTTGGATGGATGAATGAATTAATGAAGTTGAATGTATGAATGAATGAAGTTGAATGGATGGATGAATGGATGAATGAATGAATGAATGGATGAATGGATGAATGAATGAAGTTGAATGAATGAAGTTGAATGTATGAATTAATGAATGGATGGATGGATGAATGAATGAATGAATGAATGAATCATCTTTCCTGTGACTGTGTGAATGCCTTGCTCTCCAGTCTCCTCCTGGTTTCTTGTTTTTATTCTCGGTTCTGTTTTTCCATCTCATATCTGAAACGTTTTACTGTAAACATGTTTTTGCTCACGCTCATGACGGAAGCGAAGTGATCGTCGGCCGAAGCCGGCAGCTTCTGGCAGGCCGTCCGGATGTCCTGGGCCGCGGCGTGCAGCTCGCTCAGCTCCGTGGTGACGGCCCTCTGGTTGACTGGAGCAGAACAGCGACAGGGGGCGCTACTGAGCAGCTGGTCATACTGACCTGCAGGAAGTGGCGGCCGGCGTACCTTTAGCGGCCAGAGGAACCGTCAGCAGCTCTCTGGGGAAGCTCAGCAGCTCAGGGAAGTGCTGACTCAGCGACTTGGCCAGAATGTGAAGGAACGTGGATTTTCCATCGACAGTCTTCGTCGTGCTTAACTATGAAATACGTAGTTATTAAAATAACTGGGATTATTTAGCTAGAAAAATTTGGATCTCGTCATTTTATTCATTCATTCATAAATATTTAGTCAGAAATCTGAATATTGTCTCTCTCTCTCTCTCTGACGACTGGCCGACCAAGCCAAACTGTTGCTATGGTTACAGTCTGACCTCCGTCAGGAAGTTGATCTTGAAGCTCGTCGTTCTGTGGCTCTTAGGCTGACCGTTGTTCAGGTAGTTCCCCATCGCCAGGACAAACTGTGGGCCACAAACAGAACCAATCAGAACCAATCAGAACCAGCAGAACCGTCCGGTACTGACCCACCTCCAGGATCTTGGCCAGCTTCCTGCTGCTCTTCAGCTCCACTGAGGCCTTGTAGATATAGTCAAAGGCCGCCTTCATCTCCTCGGCCCGCTCCTGCAGCGTGGTTTTGAACAGGAGGCCGCGCAGCCGGGTCTTGTACTCCGGAACCGTCAGCATCTGAAACGGGCCGGCGGTCAGTGTGCGGGTCGGTTCTGCCCGGGCCCGGCGGGCCGTCGGCGTGGTACCTGGAAGATGAACTGGTCCGGCTCGCTGAGCTTGGCCGGGTCCTGCTGGAAGCGCTGGTACTGCTGGACCTCGTCCTGGTCGGGCGCGTAGAGCAGCAGCTGCTTGATGTGGGCCGGTTCCAGCCGGTCCGTGCTCAGGTCCAACAGAACCTGGCGCAGCTCATCAGGAGACAGCTTCAGGTGGGCCATGAGGATGGCTGCAGGGTCAGCACAGAGGTCAAATCTGCTGCGTCCTGATTGGCTGCTGAGGTGGATTAGCTCATCAGTAACAGACTTCCTGTAAAAAGCTGCTGACGCCTTCGGCCTTCAGTTTGAGGATTTCTAGGTAAAGTTCTACGTTTCTGTTGGATGTAAATTAAATTTAATGTAAACTTTGATTAACAGGATGGATGTGATGTGGGTCGATGTTTAGAAAGTTACAGAAATAATTTGGGTTTTTAGAGGAAAAAAATTATATTTATTTATTTACATAAATGTCACAATTTCAAACTACATATTTAGGTAGTAGTTAAATATTTAGCTAACCAATTAAATAGTTCTAAAAATATTTCTGCTTGCTACCTAAATATTGAGTTTAGAAAACACAAAATGATGCAAATTCCAAAACATAAAATCAAAAGCAACAGAAAAAAGCTGCAACCACAGAAACTAGAAGGGAAAAGGTGCTAACTGCATAAAAACTCCAAACTCGATTCACCTATCAGTCCTCCAGGCCACTAGGGGGAGTCTGGAGTACCTGGTGTTGTTTAATGTTGTAAAAGAATGTTTGAAAAGATATGAAGTGGACCATAGACATAATATAAGGGTAGACGCCGCATTGGCTGCTCCGGCGCAGGAAATACGGCGGCCATCTTAGAGCGGTATAAACTCCTACTTTCCTCAATCAAAACAATAGAAGATGCCTCAGCTCTGAGGGATATTATTGTTCGGATCTATGGATTATTGATGTGAGGGCTCCACAGACAGCATTTCACAAGTAAGATGGACATATTATTGTGTATATATTGTGATTATATTATATATTAGAATATTACTTTACTGTATTTATGTCCACCGGCGAGATACCAGCTAATATTAGCTGGTATCTCGCCTAGCTGGTATCTGAACCCGGTGTAATACGGGTTCAGCCCCGCTATGAAGACTAACTGAGATTCTGTACATCTAAAAATATTAATTGTTCTCTAACATTGACTTAGATTATATGACACAAGAGCATTAGAAATGAAACAATATAACACATATTATAAAACTTATGTGTTATAACATTCACCGGCAAAGTTTACACAGGTGGTAAAGACTATTATTTATATTCTTTCACTCTGTCAAAGTAAGATACATCCTAAATCTTCCGTTTTTGTTTTGAAAGTTTCATAAAGATGTGAGGAAGAAGAGGGAGAAATCTATAAAGAGAGACGGATTCACTGCAGCAGGATGGATCTCATCAGATTTTGGACTTAATCTCAGCTGCTGAATCTCTGAAGCTAGAAGTCGGCAAAAAAAAAAAAAAAAAAAAAAAAAAAAAAAAAAAAAAAAATATATATATATATATATATATATATATATAATTCAGTATTAATTATTTATTTGTGCCATTATGAATCTTTATTTGTGTTGTATAGTTATTTAAATATGTATTGATATTACTAAATAATTTATTAAATAAATTATGAACGGCTGTGTGCTTTGTAATATGCTCTTTATACATCAATATCAGAATATTCCATTCCTATTCTATTGTTATAGCCACTAAGCATATTTAAATACTTAAATAACTTAAATAACATACTTAAATAATACAATTGTTTATAAATGTAGCTTTGATAGATGTTTGAATAAGGTTTCCAGTAACAAAAAAGTGTGTTATGATCGATTAAATGCGCTGATCCGTCGCTGATCCGTCACTGTGCCTGTTAAACACATAGTACCGAGTGGAGTGGTATACCGCTCCAAGATGGCCGCCCTAAATCTCGTCAGCGACAATAGGCGACAGCGGGGCATGAGGCGTCTATCCTTATATTATGTCTATGAAGTGGACATCCTGTCTCACTGGGTCTGCAGCCATCTGATCCGCAGGTCGACTCCCCCTGGTGGCCTGGAGGCCTCATGTTTTTTATATTTGCTGTTTTTGCTACTTGCAGCTTTTTCTCAGTTTTTTTTATTGTTTGACTTTTAAAGTTTGCATCATTAGTGTGTTTGCTGAACGTTTGCCGTACTGTCCTGCTCCACGCTAACGCTAACCCTGCTGGTGGTTAGGGAAGTTTGAGCTGGTTCTGTTCTGAACAGAACAGAATGAACTGCACATCAACCAGGATGAAACCTGCAGCAAATGCGCTGCAGATTGAAGACAGCTGGTTTTATTAGCTGCTCCCTGAGGTCGGGTTGGTTAGAAGCTTCTGATCATGTTAGCGTCGTCTCATTCATGGTTGGTCTGTTTGCTGAGGCTCTTACAGGCGTTGTAGGCCTTCTTGTGGGACAGGATCTCCACCACGTCTTTCTTCTTCAGGTTCTCTGGCAGGAATGCTGGTTCTGTAGGAGAAACTGGCCATTTTAACAGACAGAGAGTCAATGCTGGTTCTCCAGGCACCAGGAGGTCCGAACAGCTCAGTTAGCATCAATGCAGCTCTGCCATGACAGACGATCGGTTTGCTCCTCTGTCGCTGGCAGAGCCTGAAGAATGAAGCGCCCTGCTGAGGTTTTCATACCCTTTGACCTTTCCGACATGATGCGGGTCAACAAACTACAGACCAACGCCGAGCAGAACAACGGAAACAGTTCCACTGAATTTAAAAACTATGAATTCTTCACTTTTTGCCTCACAAAATAATGCAGTGCTTTGTTTTGGTCCATCATCTGAAAATGAAATAAAATACTGGAAGGTTGTGAAAACCTGAGCAGAGCTCAGCAGCTGACGGCGGACATGACAGTCTGAGGTTAATGGTGCCGCATGGAGAACGGGCGCAGCAGCGTGGCAAACATCCTCAGTAAGCCGAGATGCAGATCAGCAGAATGAAAAGCAAATGAAGGAGGTGATTATTGACAGGAAGTCACCATGTGACGCTTTATTTTGAAAAGACGGCTGGGTTGGTCCAGAATCACTCACTGGGTCGGCGCTGAGTCCCAAAGTGCAGGTCCAGGTCCAGGTACTTCACCATGTCGCTGAGCTTATCATAGTCCGAGTTTTCTCTGAGCTGGAAGCAAACAGACCGGTTCCAGTCACAACTGGTGACTCACCAGTTAGCTTCTTAGTTCGCTGTTAGCTCACTGTTAACTCACTGTTACCTCGTTGTTAACTCACTGTTAGCTTGTTGTTAGCTCACTGTTAGCTCGTTGTTAGCTCACTGTTAGCTTGTTGTTAGCTCACTGTTAGCTTGTTGTTAGCTCACTGTTAGCTCGTTGTTAGCTCACTGTTACCTCGTTGTTAGCTCACTGTTAGCTCACTGGTAGCTCGTTGTTAGCTCACTGTTAGCTCGTTGTTAGCTCACTGGTAGCTCACTGTTACCTCGTTGTTAGCTCACTGTTAGCTCACTGGTAGCTCGTTGTTAGCTCACTGGTAGCTCGTTGTTAGCTCACTGGTAGCTCGTTGTTAGCTCACTGTTACCTCGTTGTTAGCTCACTGTTAGCTCACTGGTAGCTCGTTGTTAGCTCACTGTTAGCTTGTTGTTAGCTCACTGTTAGCTCGTTGTTAGCTCACTGTTAACTCACTGTTAACTCATTGTTAACTCACTGTTACCTCGTTGTTAGCTCACTGTTAGCTTGTTGTTAGCTCACTGTTAGCTTGTTGTTAGCTCACTGTTACCTCGTTGTTAGCTCACTGGTAGCTCGTTGTTAGCTCACTGTTAGCTCGTTGTTAGCTCACTGGTAGCTCATTGTTAGCTCACTGGTAGCTCGTTGTTAGCTCACTGTTAGCTCGTTGTTAGCTCACTGGTAGCTCACTGTTACCTCGTTGTTAGCTCACTGGTAGCTCGTTGTTAGCTCACTGTTAGCTCGTTGTTAGCTCACTGGTAGCTCATTGTTAGCTCACTGGTAGCTCGTTGTTAGCTCACTGTTAGCTCGTTGTTAGCTCACTGGTAGCTCACTGTTACCTCGTTGTTAGCTCACTGTTAGCTCACTGGTAGCTCGTTGTTAGCTCACTGGTAGCTCGTTGTTAGCTCACTGGTAGCTCGTTGTTAGCTCACTGGTAGCTCGTTGTTAGCTCACTGTTACCTCGTTGTTAGCTCACTGGTAGCTCGTTGTTAGCTCACTGTTAGCTTGTTGTTAGCTCACTGTTAGCTCGTTGTTAGCTCACTGTTAACTCACTGTTAACTCACTGTTACCTCGTTGTTAGCTCACTGTTAGCTTGTTGTTAGCTCACTGTTAGCTCGTTGTTAGCTCACTGTTAGCTCACTTTTAGCTCGTTGTTAGCTCACTGTTAGCTTGTTGTTAGCTCACTGATAGCTCGTTGTTAGCTCACTGTTAGCTCACTTTTAGCTCGTTGTTAGCTCACTGTTACCTCGTTGTTAGCTCACTGGTAGCTCGTTGTTAGCTCACTGTTAGCTCGTTGTTAGCTCACTGGTAGCTCATTGTTAGCTCACTGGTAGCTCGTTGTTAGCTCACTGTTAGCTCGTTGTTAGCTCACTGGTAGCTCACTGTTACCTCGTTGTTAGCTCACTGTTAGCTCACTGGTAGCTCGTTGTTAGCTCACTGGTAGCTCGTTGTTAGCTCACTGGTAGCTCGTTGTTAGCTCACTGGTAGCTCGTTGTTAGCTCACTGTTACCTCGTTGTTAGCTCACTGGTAGCTCGTTGTTAGCTCACTGTTAGCTTGTTGTTAGCTCACTGTTAGCTCGTTGTTAGCTCACTGTTAACTCACTGTTAACTCACTGTTACCTCGTTGTTAGCTCACTGTTAGCTTGTTGTTAGCTCACTGTTAGCTCGTTGTTAGCTCACTGTTAGCTCACTTTTAGCTCGTTGTTAGCTCACTGTTACCTCGTTGTTAGCTCACTGTTAGCTCACTGGTAGCTCGTTGTTAGCTCACTGTTAGCTCGTTGTTAGCTCACTGGTAGCTCGTTGTTAGCTCACTGTTAGCTCGTTGTTAGCTCACTGTTACCTCGTTGTTAGCTCACTGTTAGCTCACTGGTAGCTCGTTGTTAGCTCACTGTTAGCTCGTTGTTAGCTCACTGGTAGCTCACTGTTACCTCGTTGTTAGCTCACTGTTAGCTCACTGGTAGCTCGTTGTTAGCTCACTGGTAGCTCGTTGTTAGCTCACTGGTAGCTCGTTGTTAGCTCACTGTTACCTCGTTGTTAGCTCACTGTTAGCTCACTGGTAGCTCGTTGTTAGCTCACTGTTAGCTTGTTGTTAGCTCACTGTTAGCTCGTTGTTAGCTCACTGTTAACTCACTGTTAACTCATTGTTAACTCACTGTTACCTCGTTGTTAGCTCACTGTTAGCTTGTTGTTAGCTCACTGATAGCTCGTTGTTAGCTCACTGTTAGCTCACTTTTAGCTCGTTGTTAGCTCACTGTTACCTCGTTGTTAGCTCACTGGTAGCTCGTTGTTAGCTCACTGTTAGCTCGTTGTTAGCTCACTGGTAGCTCATTGTTAGCTCACTGGTAGCTCGTTGTTAGCTCACTGTTAGCTCGTTGTTAGCTCACTGGTAGCTCACTGTTACCTCGTTGTTAGCTCACTGGTAGCTCGTTGTTAGCTCACTGTTAGCTCGTTGTTAGCTCACTGGTAGCTCATTGTTAGCTCACTGGTAGCTCGTTGTTAGCTCACTGTTAGCTCGTTGTTAGCTCACTGGTAGCTCGTTGTTAGCTCACTGTTACCTCGTTGTTAGCTCACTGTTAGCTCACTGGTAGCTCGTTGTTAGCTCACTGTTAGCTTGTTGTTAGCTCACTGTTAGCTCGTTGTTAGCTCACTGTTAACTCACTGTTAACTCATTGTTAACTCACTGTTACCTCGTTGTTAGCTCACTGTTAGCTTGTTGTTAGCTCACTGATAGCTCGTTGTTAGCTCACTGTTAGCTCACTTTTAGCTCGTTGTTAGCTCACTGTTACCTCGTTGTTAGCTCACTGGTAGCTCGTTGTTAGCTCACTGTTAGCTCGTTGTTAGCTCACTGGTAGCTCATTGTTAGCTCACTGGTAGCTCGTTGTTAGCTCACTGTTAGCTCGTTGTTAGCTCACTGGTAGCTCACTGTTACCTCGTTGTTAGCTCACTGGTAGCTCGTTGTTAGCTCACTGTTAGCTCGTTGTTAGCTCACTGGTAGCTCATTGTTAGCTCACTGGTAGCTCATTGTTAGCTCACTGGTAGCTCGTTGTTAGCTCACTGTTAGCTCGTTGTTAGCTCACTGGTAGCTCACTGTTACCTCGTTGTTAGCTCACTGTTAGCTCACTGGTAGCTCGTTGTTAGCTCACTGGTAGCTCGTTGTTAGCTCACTGGTAGCTCGTTGTTAGCTCACTGGTAGCTCGTTGTTAGCTCACTGTTACCTCGTTGTTAGCTCACTGGTAGCTCGTTGTTAGCTCACTGTTAGCTTGTTGTTAGCTCACTGTTAGCTCGTTGTTAGCTCACTGTTAACTCACTGTTAACTCACTGTTACCTCGTTGTTAGCTCACTGTTAGCTTGTTGTTAGCTCACTGTTAGCTCGTTGTTAGCTCACTGTTAGCTCACTTTTAGCTCGTTGTTAGCTCACTGTTAGCTTGTTGTTAGCTCACTGATAGCTCGTTGTTAGCTCACTGTTAGCTCACTTTTAGCTCGTTGTTAGCTCACTGTTACCTCGTTGTTAGCTCACTGGTAGCTCGTTGTTAGCTCACTGTTAGCTCGTTGTTAGCTCACTGGTAGCTCATTGTTAGCTCACTGGTAGCTCGTTGTTAGCTCACTGTTAGCTCGTTGTTAGCTCACTGGTAGCTCACTGTTACCTCGTTGTTAGCTCACTGTTAGCTCACTGGTAGCTCGTTGTTAGCTCACTGGTAGCTCGTTGTTAGCTCACTGGTAGCTCGTTGTTAGCTCACTGGTAGCTCGTTGTTAGCTCACTGTTACCTCGTTGTTAGCTCACTGGTAGCTCGTTGTTAGCTCACTGTTAGCTTGTTGTTAGCTCACTGTTAGCTCGTTGTTAGCTCACTGTTAACTCACTGTTAACTCACTGTTACCTCGTTGTTAGCTCACTGTTAGCTTGTTGTTAGCTCACTGTTAGCTCGTTGTTAGCTCACTGTTAGCTCACTTTTAGCTCGTTGTTAGCTCACTGTTACCTCGTTGTTAGCTCACTGTTAGCTCACTGGTAGCTCGTTGTTAGCTCACTGTTAGCTCGTTGTTAGCTCACTGGTAGCTCGTTGTTAGCTCACTGGTAGCTCGTTGTTAGCTCACTGGTAGCTCGTTGTTAGCTCACTGTTAGCTCGTTGTTAGCTCGTTGTTAGCTCGTTCCTGAAGCGTTCCAGAACTCACCTGACCCCAGATGGTTCCCTCTGAGTTCTCCACCTGCTCCCAGCGCAGACGCTTCACACTCATGTGGTTGGCGTCGGACGGCTGCTGGCCTGCTGGCAGCGGGGGGGGGTCACAGGGCGGAGGGAGGGGAGGGGGCGGAGGAGGCGGAGCCTAAGACCAACACACACATCATGAACAAAGCGACTCCATCAGGCAGCAGCCAGAGATTTACCTGCAGCCTCACCTGCTGGGACTGCGGCTCCGGTGGGGGGGCGTCGAAGCTGCCGGTGTGGATGGGGAGGGAGGAGTTCTGGTTCTGGTTCTGGTTCTGCAGGGAGGGGGGCAGCGGGCCCTGGTAGCTGTGCTGGTGGTGCAGCTGATGGTGGCGCTGCAGCACCAGCTGGCTGGGCCGGAGCGGGCGGGGGGAGGTGTGGGGGACGGGCTGTGGCTGGCTGAGCTGGCGGGGGAGGTGGGTGCTGCGGGGGGGGGCGGCGCGCAGCGTGCAACAGGTCGGGGCGGCGCCCTGCGAGAAGCGGCTGGACGAGGAGCGGAACCGCTGCCGGGCCTTCTCCACCTCCTCCCTGGTGGGCTTGAGCAGCGGCGAGCGCGCAGCCAGCAGCGTGCGGGGGGGGGGCGGCGGCGGCGGGATGATGGGGTGCTGCGGCTGGAAGGGGGCGCGGCCGCGAGGGGCGCGCTCCGGGGAGAACCGCGCCGGCGGCAGCGGGTCGGTGAACTGGACGGGGGGCGGGATCAGGGCCTGCAGGGGCGGGGGGGGCGGGGGGCTCTGGTCGGGCGGGGGGGGGATGGGCTCCGACCCAGAGGAGGACGAAGGCGAGGGGGCGTCCTCGTCACCGCTGCTGCTGCTGCGCTCAGCGCTGCTGCCGCTGCTGAGGCGCCGCGGCCGGAAGGCCACGCCCACTTCCTCTGGGAAGCTCATCTGCAGGGAGGGAGAGGTCAGAGGTCAGCTGGAGGTCGGCAGTGTCAGGCTCTGGTCCTGATGTGTCCTAATTGGACCCAGTTCCAGTCGTGTTGGGTCAATCGATCAGATTAATCAATATCTGGTTTGTTAGTTTAGATGTGAAAATGAAATTAAAACCAAACCAAACGTCTCAGTTTTATGGTTTTGTTTCTCTCATCGTTTCACTGATTCATCACTGAGCGCAGCACCAGGCGCCGCTGTAACCACGGTAACCCTCCGCCTCAGAGACAGGCTTTCCAGAACACTGGTCCTGAAACCAGTTCTTCACTGGAACTGGGTTTATAAGTCGATGCTAACTGAAATGCTAACGGCACATAAAGAAAACGTTGCATTTTTTCAGTTTCCTGTTTATTAAACTGACCTGCACAGAGACAAAGCTTTGCAGGCCTCTGAACTCCCAGCAGGTGGAAAACCGACATGGAGGGAAAATGAAACATGGCTTCCACATTGTTACAGGTAAAACTCTGAAAGGTGTGGCTTGGATCCTTTTCCAGCTACCATGAATCAGAACATCACAGAAGCATGTTTATTTTAAAACCATGAGTCATTTTCCTTCATCTCCACCGTTAGATCCCAGTAAAACCAGTAAAAGGTTTTGCTGTGAAAGTGTTCAGAGGTGAATGCTTTAGAGCGGCTAACATGCAGCTTAGCAGCTGCTGCACTCCGGCGTTTATGGAGCCAGAAACGCAGCGCTGCCATGGAAAAGCTCTAAATGAAGAAAAACGGTCTGAATGTCAACTCTAAGATTAGGCAGAACATTATGACCACCTTCAGCTGCCATCCATCTGTCTATTCTTCATTTTAACGTTTAAAATACCAGAAATGTTTCTCTGTACGTCAGTCGCCTTTTTGTTCAGATTTTTTTACTCCTGTTTGAGTCATTTCTTAGAGTATTTTCTCCTTTGAGTCAAATCATATTTTAGTGTTTTTATCAGCTCTGACCTGCAGGTGAAATCGTTCTACTGCTCCCCGCTAACGGCAGCCATGATGGAAAGCCTCTGGTCATAATGTTGTGCCTGATCGCTGCTGAAGTGGTTAAAGGTTTCAGCTGCTACTGAGAAACAGGTTTTACTTACAGACAACCCTCTTCCTCTGTAACCATGACAACCACCTTCATCAATCTGTTCATTGAAGCAAACAGGAGAGTCGCTGAGTTTTACTGACGGAGCATGAAGGCATCACCAGCTGCTTCCTATCAGCCTGGCACTCCAACGCCAAAACAATCATTCGACATGCAGTGTGGCTCCGCCCTCTTTCTAAGTAAAAGCGTTCCCCTGTGGCTCCACCCCCTTTCTAAATGAAAGTGTTCCCCTGTGGCTCCGCCCCCTTTCTGAATAAAAGTGTTCCCCTGTGGCTCCGCCCCCTTTCTGAATAAAAGTGTTCCCCTGTGGCTCCGCCCCCTTTCTGAATAAAAGTGTTCCCCTGTGGCTCCGCCCCCTTTCTGAATAAAAGTGTTCCCCTGTGGCTCCGCCCCCTTTCTAAATGAAAGTGTTCCCCTGTGGCTCCGCCCTCTTTCTAAGTAAAAGCGTTCCCCTGTGGCTCCACCCCCTTTCTAAATGAAAGTGTTCCCCTGTGGCTCCACCCCCTTTCTGAATAAAAGTGTTCCCCTGTGGCTCCGCCCCCTTTCTAAATGAATGCGTTCCCCTGTGGCTCCGCCCCCTTTCTAAATGAAAGCGTTCCCATGTGGCTCCGCCCCCTTTCTAAGTAAAAGCGTTCCCCTGTGGCTCCGCCCCCTTTCTAAGTAAAAGCGTTCCCCTGTGGCTCCGCCCCCTTTCTACGTAAATGCGTTCCCCTGTGGCTCCGCCCCCTTTCTAAATGAAAGTGTTCCCCTGTGGCTCCGCCCCCTTTCTAAGTAAATGCGTTCCCCTGTGGCTCCGCCCCTTTCTAAGTAAATGCGTTCCCCTGTGGCTCCGCCCCCT
>NW_028263388.1:620000-622500 GCF_051168715.1 Poecilia mexicana
TCCAGCAGGGACAGAGACAGAGTGTCCAGCAGGGACAGAGACAGAGTGTCCAGCAGGGACAGAGTGTCCAGCAGAGACAGAGTGTCCAGCAGAGACAGAGACAGAGTGTCCAGCAGGGACAGAGACAGAGTGTCCAGCAGGGACAGAGACAGAGTGTCCAGCAGGGACAGAGACAGAGTGTCCAGCAGGGACAGAGACAGAGTGTCCAGCAGAGACAGAGTGTCCAGCAGGGACAGAGACAGAGTGTCCAGCAGGGACAGAGACAGAGTGTCCAGCAGGGACAGAGTGTCCAGCAGAGACAGAGTGTCCAGCAGAGACAGAGACAGAGTGTCCAGCAGGGACAGAGACAGAGTGTCCAGCAGGGACAGAGACAGAGTGTCCAGCAGGGACAGAGACAGAGTGTCCAGCAGAGACAGAGTGTCCAGCAGGGACAGAGACAGAGTGTCCAGCAGGGACAGAGACAGAGTGTCCAGCAGAGACAGAGACAGAGTGTCCAGCAGGGACAGAGACAGAGTGTCCAGCAGAGACAGAGACAGAGTGTCCAGCAGGGACAGAGACAGAGTGTCCAGCAGGGACAGAGACAGAGTGTCCAGCAGAGACAGAGTGTCCAGCAGAGACAGAGACAGAGTGTCCAGCAGGGACAGAGACAGAGTGTCCAGCAGAGACAGAGTGTCCAGCAGAGACAGAGACAGAGTGTCCAGCAGAGACAGAGTGTCCAGCAGGGACAGAGACAGAGTGTCCAGCAGGGACAGAGACAGAGTGTCCAGCAGGGACAGAGACAGAGTGTCCAGCAGAGACAGAGACAGAGTGTCCAGCAGGGACAGAGACAGAGTGTCCAGCAGAGACAGAGTGTCCAGCAGAGACAGAGACAGAGTGTCCAGCAGAGACAGAGTGTCCAGCAGAGACAGAGACAGAGTGTCCAGCAGGGACAGAGACAGAGTGTCCAGCAGAGACAGAGTGTCCAGCAGGGACAGAGACAGAGTGTCCAGCAGGGACAGAGACAGAGTGTCCAGCAGGGACAGAGACAGAGTGTCCAGCAGAGACAGAGACAGAGTGTCCAGCAGGGACAGAGACAGAGTGTCCAGCAGAGACAGAGTGTCCAGCAGAGACAGAGACAGAGTGTCCAGCAGAGACAGAGTGTCCAGCAGAGACAGAGACAGAGTGTCCAGCAGGGACAGAGACAGAGTGTCCAGCAGGGACAGAGACAGAGTGTCCAGCAGGGACAGAGACAGAGTGTCCAGCAGGGACAGAGACAGAGTGTCCAGCAGGGACAGAGACAGAGTGTCCAGCAGGGACAGAGACAGAGTGTCCAGCAGAGACAGAGTGTCCAGCAGGGACAGAGACAGAGTGTCCAGCAGAGACAGAGTGTCCAGCAGAGACAGAGACAGAGTGTCCAGCAGAGACAGAGTGTCCAGCAGAGACAGAGACAGAGTGTCCAGCAGAGACAGAGTGTCCAGCAGAGACAGAGACAGAGTGTCCAGCAGGGACAGAGACAGAGTGTCCAGCAGGGACAGAGACAGAGTGTCCAGCAGAGACAGAGACAGAGTGTCCAGCAGGGACAGAGACAGAGTGTCCAGCAGGGACAGAGACAGAGTGTCCAGCAGGGACAGAGACAGAGTGTCCAGCAGAGACAGAGTGTCCAGCAGGGACAGAGACAGAGTGTCCAGCAGGGACAGAGACAGTCTCAGGAACGTCTTCCTCTGTCTCTGGTGTTTGTCTGAATAAAGCTCCTCTTCTCTGCTGCAGCACAAAGCATCAGTGAATCTGTAGCTTCCATCAGACGGAGCAGTTCAGCTCCAGGAAAAGTAAATCAATGTTTCCAGATGCCTCCTACTAACATGGTGTAAATACAAGTTTACTTTATAAAACCACCTTATCTTACATACTACAATCTTCTATAAAAGCATAATTAACAGTAAAATGTCCTCCTTATTTTAACCAGAGGATCTCTGAGTATCTGTGAGCCGACCTGGAACGGGGAACCATGGCGGGTGCCAGACTGGGGGACTCTTCTGGGTCGGTCTGATCCGAGGAGAAGTCTGACGGGCCGTCCTCCACCACCAGGGTGGGCACCGCCCCGCTGCCCTGCAGCATGGACACCACCTTCTCATGGGAGCAGCTCCTGCAGGAGGACAAGATGGAGGACCTGAATCAGCAGATGTAACCAACCATCCAGAAACAGAAAGCTGCTCCAGGCCCCTGCCGGCTTCCACATGAGCCCAGGTACAGAACCAGAGCAAACGGGTTATTCTGAGCTAAACGCCGAGAAAACGGAGGCCGATTCTCTCCCTTAGTTTCTGTTTCTAAACGATCTGATTGGACGATAGAAGAGACTGTTGTTGTGTTCAAGTGGTGCTAACAGCAGTTAGCCTGTCAGAGGCTATGCTAGCCTAAAATAGCATCTGAATGCTAACATGTAGCAGCTAATGCTAACATTAGCGTCCAGACTTCTAAAGAAGCTCCATGAACGATGAGAGAAACTCTGGAAAGATGAACGTAT
>NW_028263388.1:855000-897500 GCF_051168715.1 Poecilia mexicana
TCGCCGGCATCCTGCTTCTGGTCCGGCGGGACGTACTGGTGGTACTTGAGCTTCTTCACACGCGACTTGGCCTCTTTGCCCTTCTTGCTGCGGCTCTTCTCAGACAGACTTTTCTGTTGGCTTTGCTGGAATTTAATCAGAAAAGAAGCTGAATTATCGCCATGACGACGCTGTGCTGCTCCATCGTACCGTCCTGTAAAAACAGACTGAAGTTTATGATGATTCACTGTAAAACACAAAACTACACCTGTGTCTAGTTTCTAATGCAAACATATTCATACACTGACAATAAAACTAATCTAAGTAACTTTTCAGCTTCTTACTTAATATTGATTTTTAAAAAGTATTAGTTTCATTGACAGATTATTCCCTTGATAAAGGTGAAATAATCTGCCAGAGGAAATAATTTTTTAACAATATTCTAACAATGATTGACTGAAAATAACCTTCTGTATCTTACTGAAAAGTTACTTGTAAGTTTTGTATTATTTTTAGTGTAATAAGATATTTTCATTAGAAACTAGACAGAAATGCCTGGTAGGGTTTTGTGTTTTCACAGTGACCTCATCATAAGTCATATTTGACATTTTACAGTGATCTGATTGGCTGTCCTCACTCCAGGTGCGCTTGTTTTGCTTCAGGGGAGGCGGAGCGTCGTTCTCACCTTGACCAGAGTCGGCCCCGGTTTGGAAGGCACGGCGGTGGGCGGGGCATGCTGGACAGGTGGATAGGTGAGAAGCTGCTCATTGGCTGAGGCCGGCTTTGGGAAGTCTGCGCCTGGAAGAGGCTGAAGCAGCAGAAAAAGAGTTGAAATAAACATGAGAGTAAATCCTCCTGAAACCAGCAGGGGGCGCTCCATGTCTGACCTGCAGCATGGCGATGGCAGGCAGTACTGCGGGCGCCGGGCCTGGGGGCGGGGTTTCCGGGACTCTGCTCTCTCCAGGTGAGGGGGCGGAGCCCTGAGACTCCTGGCTGGCCGGTTGCTCTGGAGACACGGCGTCGTAGCAACCGTCCTCCTCCAGAACCTTGGGGTAGTTGACCTGGCCCACTGCGGGTCAGCAGAGCCGTCAGTTTGGGCCGCGCCCGGCGAGGCGTCCCGGCGGCGGCGGCTCACCTATGATGGCCTCCTTGAGGCTGGACGCCACTGGCAGGATGTTCTTCTCCACCAGCTCCATGGGGCCGGGCCGCTGGGCGATCTTCTCGTTCAGGTTGTCGGCCAGCCGCGCCCGCTTCAGCTTCATCTGGGTCGCCTGCAGCGACGGCTCCGCCCCCGTCTCTGCAGGGGAGGAGCCAAAACGTCACGCACTCAGAAAAATGGCAACGCATCACACGGCTTCAAAGATGGAGGACAGCAGCACCTTGCAGGATGTGCATCCGGACCAGCTCGGCGCGCTCCGGCCGGCTGCGGATCTTATGCTTCAGGAAGTTCTCCGTCTGAAAACAAGCCAGGATGTCAGCAAACGACTCATCTGGTTAATCAATCACTGGAATAATAATCAACTGATTTAGTAATCGAGTTTTAACTGGAGCTGAAAGAACAAATGAACTAATGTCTTCATCTGTAAATCTGTTCTACCAGAACTCCTGAAGTTCAGTTTCAGCTTCACGTTCTGGAAAATCTATCAATCACCTTTAGCCATTCAATTATTAATCAATAATAATCTCTAGATCAGTTCAGCTGCAGGCGAATCCTTCGCTTCAAACATTATTACATTTTAAGCAAGAAATGTTTTTGATTCCAATAAAGGAATCGATTTATTATTTACATCTTTTAATCTATTTCTAATATTATATAAAAAGACTCAAGTGGTTAAATGTCTCTGTGGCCCATTAATCATCACTATAATTGATTACTAACAATACATAATATTAGACAAACTTATGAGCTCAGCTTTAATAAATTAGTAAAATCTCAAAAAAAGATGCAGATCTTCTGCTCTTATGGACAGAAATGACTTCAGATTAACACTATTATCAATAATGATCAATAATTTATCTCCTAAAGGGAATTCTACTTATTAAATGTTTCTGATGCTTTCTATCGGCGGCGGCCATATTGGATAATGAACTCAGAGTTTCCATGGTTTCCCTTCAGAGCAGAAATCTGAAGCGCGTTCAGCCTAAAGGAGGCGCTGTGGAGTTTCCTCACCCTGGCTCGCTCCAGGCTGCGGATCTGGCCGTGAAACGCTGCTGGGCTCTTCAGAGCTGCGACACAAACACAGAGTTCAGTTCTCCTCGTCTTCCTGCGGCAGCCGGCTTGGAAGACGTTTACCGACTCGGACCTGAGCGGGCGGCGGCCTGCGGAGCCGCCACCACGCCCCCGGCGGCGTTACTCACGCGGCATGATGCCCTGGTCCACCAGCTGCTCCCGGGTCCGCCGCTGCTGCAGCCGCAGCTGCAGGACTGCAGGGAGAGCAGAGACGCGTCATGAAGCAGCAACCACAGAGCGACACGGGCGACGGGACGAGAGCAAACGGTAACCATGGAAACGCATCACCTCAGGCCAGCTCTGACCTCACCTTACCAGAGGTCCGTGGATCAGCCGAGAGCCGCTTAGAAAGCGCGACCCGGGGGCCGTCTGGGGCCCTGAGTCAGAACCCGATAATCTAAACTTGGTTTGGAGGTTCAGGCAGAAAACACAGATTTAAAATCAATGTTTCAAAGAAAACAAAAACAGACAACATCCACCTTATTCCTGGAGGTTTACTGGGGAAACGATTATGTGTCTTACTTCCTGTGCCCACAGGAAGTAGTAGTATTTCACTGTAATTTGTAGGATTTTTTGCTAATCTATATTCATAATAGAAGTTACATCTCCCTTTTCGGCTATATTCACAGACACACCGTCTGCTGTCGGAGAGCTGCTCAGTGCAGAGGATCATAACTGAGTTTAATCAGGGGGGCGACAGGAACACGATCGCTACATTTTGTAACGTAATGACCGTGAGTTAGCATCGCTGCTAGCAGCTCGATTCTCTGACAGGAATACAGAGAAAAGCAGAGAAGCTGCTCAGAGTCTGAGCTGCTGTTAGCGCCGACGGTGTAAAACACCAGAACTACATATCAGCTCGGTGTGAGGTGAATTTTATTTTTCGTTTGAATTTAAAAAATAATAAAGTTCATGATCTGAGTCTTTATCATTATGTTTGGGGCAGCAATACTTTTTTTTATAAGACAAAATAAAATATCTGGGTTTATTTAATCCATCAGAACCAGAACCTCGAGGTTCTCCGTTCTGAGTGTCGCTCCAAATCAGCGGAGAAATATGGAGAATCTGGACCAGAACCGAACCGAATCGCATATTAATCTGTTACAGAGAGCAACTTACCACTGGAAAGTGTCGTAAGACGCCCTGGTGAAGCTCGGGGAACTGTTGTGCTGTTCATAGCTGTTCTCTAATAATCCGACCAGGTTTAGTTTGTGGCTGCAGCAGCAGGTGTGTTTTGAATGTGCTCCCGAAACAAAAAGGCAGAACTTGGAAAACAGTTGCTAACATCTAAGCAAATGGCGGTTCTGGTTTGAAATCGCACCTATAAATCACTCAAAGCCTCCTGGGGGCTCGGACATTAAAATGAAAAATGTAAAAAAGTTTTTCTTAATTTAATTAATTCATAAAAACAACCAGTTTTACTAAAATAGAGACTTGGGCATTCCCAGTTAATAAAGTTTTCAAAACAGGGGCGCTGGGCGTTCAGCTCAGTCCTCCACGCCGCTGCAGGTTCGATTCCCGCCTGGCCCACGTCGTCCCCTCCGTTCTGTCGGTTCACTGGAGCCGACAGAACCTTAAAGTTTTCAACATAAAGCAGGAAAGAGACGAAAAGAAAACGCAGAGAAACATCAACCTGACGAGAAGCAGAAACGGCCGCAGAGCTCAGCTCACACATCAACACGGGGCCTAGTCAAAGTATGCAGGGCGACGTTTTCCCAACAGACTTCCTGTCGGCAGAAATGTTCTGCTGCTCCGCTCCACAAACACATCGTGACCTTTGACCTGGGAGAGAGGGATGACCTCACAGATCTGGAATGAGAAAGTCTGGCACAAACACGAGCAACGGAGGGGCAACGGGGGCAACGGAGGGGCAACGGAGGGGCAACGGGGGCAACGGAGGGGCAACGGAGGGGCAACGGGGGCAACGGAGGGGCAACGGGGGGCAACGGAGGGGCAACGGGGGGCAACGGAGGGGCAACGGGGGGGCAACGGAGGGGCAACGGGGGGCAACGGGGGCAACGGAGGGGCAACGGGGGGCAACGGAGGGGCAACGGGGGCAACGGAGGGGCAACGGGGGGGCAACGGAGGGGCAACGGGGGGCAACGGAGGGGCAACGGAGGGGCAACGGGGGGCAACGGAGGGGCAACGGAGGGGCAACGGGGGGCAACGGAGGGGCAACGGGGGGCAACGGGGGGGCAACGGGGGGCAACGGGGGGGCAACGGGGGAGAAACTGAGGGGCAACAGGGGAGAAACTGAGGGGCAACGGGGGAGAAACTGAGGGGCAACGGGGGAGAAACTGAGGGGCAACGGGGGAGAAACTGAGGGGCAACGGGGGGCAACGGGGGCAACGGAGGGGCAACGGGGGCAACGGAGGGGCAACGGGGGGCAACGGAGGGGCAACGGGGGCAACGGAGGGGCAACGGGGGGCAACGGAGGGGCAACGGGGGGCAACGGAGGGGCAACGGGGGGCAACGGGGGGGCAACGGGGGAGAAACTGCGGGGCAACAGGGGAGAAACTGAGGGGCAACAGGGGAGAAACTGAGGGGCAACGGGGGAGAAACTGAGAGGCAACGGGGGAGAAACTGAGAGGCAACGGGGGAGAAACTGAGGGGCAACGGGGGAGAAACTGAGGGGCAACGGGGAGCAAGGGAGGGGCAACGGGGGGCAACGGAGGGGTACCGGCACAGAAACTCGTCCTCAGGAGGAACAGCCCACAGACTTATCTGCTGGAATTTCCTGGGGCTGGTGCCCCTCCCCACCCTGTTGCTGCTTCATCCTGACTCCATGCTGAAGGCGCAGCGATGCGAACGGCTCTGCAGCCGCCAGAGACAGAAACTCTCCTCATGCGGCTCAAATCCCTGCTGACTCACTGAGACTTTACATCAGCACTAAAAACCTCTAAACAAAGAGAAGGAAAATATGGTGGAAGAAAAACTGATTTCAGGTCCTACAATTAAAACAATTAAAAATGTTCATCAAGTCCCACCACTATTACTTTGACTTTTCCTCCAATCAGCACATACTTAGCATCAGGTTGCTGTGAGAATGTGAGACTTTGAGCTGCTTCCTTTCACTGCTGCAATGTCCAATAAAACCACAGGCTGTCCTTGTTGGCAGAAACATCCTGATCTGGTGGATCAGTAACCAAGAACTGGAGCAGAAATTACATCCACTAGTTAAAATGTTTCTTTCTTTAACTGATTTCTTTTGTCTGAAGTGATTACCTCCACATGTGATGAATGCCAGGCAGACTGGCTCTCCTCAGAGTGCTTTTAAATCTCTGGGTAGGTTGCCTGTCTGCTCGGTCTCTGCTGCCTCTCAGCACACCATTTCTCCTGACTTCCTAATACATCTGCTGCTCTGCAGCTAAATTAATCACTTCTTCTGTTTCTCAGTCACAGGCTGCCGTTCTTTCCTTTACATTTTTTCTTTCTACGTATTTTTCAGATACAGTCATGGAAATTAATGCGACCACAACAAGCCACACGGTCCAACGCAATTTAAAAGAAAAGCTGCTTCTTTTTAACCACAGAGACGATGGATTCAGATTTAGGAGGCCAGAGGCTCGGCGGCATGTTTCCGTTTGCTATTTTTAAACGCATTACAACTGACCTGCTAAAACACAAAACCTTACCAGATATTTCTGTTTCTACTGCAAACATCTTAGTGCACTAAAAATAAGACTTTATAATAACTTTACAGTAAAATGTAGGAGCTTGTTTTGAGTCAGTAAATTCTTAATAGTGTTAAAAGAGCAGATTATTATAAGGAGAAAATGTTATAAGTGAAAAATAATCAGTCAGTGTAACTAGAACGTTTTAGAATCAACATTAAGGAATTATTAAGATAAGATCATTTATTAGTTTCCTGTAGGAGAAATCAGTCTAGGAAGCAGGAGCAATAAGACTAAAACACAAATGTCAGATCGGCAGCATATCCACATTCACATACAATCCATCCTCTTCATGCTGCTCTTCATCATCTGGGCCTCCTGTAGCTCTGAAACAACTGACTGAAAACTGAAAACAAGGTCTTGAAACTTGTTGAAAAGTTTCCTGTTAGTTAGTTTTGTCTTGTGTTTGTGTTAAAAACTAGACAGAGATATTTGGTAGGTTGTGTGTTTTTGCAGTGAAGGATCCAGAACAAACATTACAGATCAGACATGAAACACAGAGAAGGACAGAAAGTTCTGATCCAGAAGCTGCACTGCAGATTTTAATCTCTATGAAAATACAGGAAGGTCTGAGCGGAGCTCGGTCCGACCTGCGGCGGTTTCTCCCTCAGCAGGAGAAACGCTCCACAAGTCAAACTAAGACAGGAGGCCGAGTCCAGAGCCGCTGGTTTCCATGGTTTCAGGAGGATTTAATGAGCGGCGTCGTTTCTGCTGACGGCAGCAGAGGAGCCGCCAACATGGCGACACATCAGCACCTGCATGGCCGCCGCAGAGAGAGCTCTCTGCTGGGAAACTACCACTCACACTTTCCACTGGTGGGACGCTGCCAGTCTGCCTGGGAGAACTGGGATTAAACGTTGGGCCAATCAGATCGCGGCACGCTGTAACGACCCGGATCTGTGCCGGCCATCTGAGTCCTGATCAGAACCAGACGGGTCCAAACACTGGAGGAGTCAGGGAAGGCTAAAGATGATGATGATGGCCTGATTTACAGCCAAGATGGCTGCTGGAGGGGACGTTAGGTCAGCAAGCAGCTGATCGTCTTCATAAATAATAATAATATTTTATAATGATAAACTCTGGATCAGTTTCAGAAACGATTTTATCTAAATAAACCCAAACGACTTCATTCATTCAACTTTTTTCTCGCAATATTATGACTATTCTTCTTGTCGCTGCAGCAGCGTCGCCGCCGCAGCAGCAGCAGCGTCGCCGCCGCAGCAGCAGCAGCGTCGCCGCCGCAGCAGCAGCAGCGTCGCCGCCGCAGCAGCAGCAGCGTCGCCGCCGCAGCAGCAGCAGCGTCGCCGCCGCAGCAGCAGCAGCGTCGCCGCCGCAGCAGCAGCAGCGTCGCCGCCGCAGCAGCGTCGCTGCAGCAGAGCGTGTTCTCACCGTTCTTGCGCTCGTTGAGCGGCGGCAGGCTCTGCGTGGGCTGCAGCGACAGCTCCTCCATCTCGTGGGTCACCGCCTCACTCTGTGGGCTCGGCACCAGCAGGCTGGATATCCCACAATCTCCCTCTGCTGTGAGCTGCCGCCGGGGCGCCCAGGGCTCCATCCTGCCTCAGGAGGGGGGCGGCCGGGGACACCGAGAGAGAGTGGTCTGGGTCACTGGCCCTTTAAGAAAGGCAGCCTGCAGGGAGAAGACATGTCAGCAGGAAGTAGAAACTGTGTTTGGAGCGAAGCAGCTTGATGTTCCTGTTGGCCTTAAAGCTGCAGTAACTTTTATAAAAAACATTTTTTTACACATTTATTAAATCTGACTCCATGTTGTTACTGTTTAATACGAAACAGATAAAATGAACTGATCCATCTCTAATCTGCTGCTGTCTGAAGAAATGAACCAAAAACAACCAATCAGAGCCAGGGGCGGGGCTTAGTGCTGTTATGCGCCAAGCCCCGCCCCCTGGCTCTGATTGGTTGAGAACAAACTTTTCGGTTTAGATTTTGGTGACAAAGTTTGGTGGATTAAATGAAACTCAGAAGGTCTGATTTTGTTTTTAGTGACCAAGTTGATAAACTATCATTCAGTCCCATGTTTTTAGTTTGTGTATTTTATTTATTTTTTTTTTCTTTGCAATAGTTTATTCTGATCTTCGTAAACTTTCCAGGGGAAATAAAGTAAAAATTATTGTTTTATTTATCATAATGCCAGGTCTTCTTATCTTTTTCCTAAGTACTGAAATTATGATGCTGTGACTAAATGTTTTGTAAAATTTGCTTCATTGGGAATCAATAAAGATAAAATAAAAAAGAAAGCAGATGTTAGCGCCAGAGGCATCAGGGAGGAAGCTAGAGGTGTGAAAACCAGCAGGAGGCGGAGCCACAAATAACCTGAAATATTTGGAGAATAATGGTTTGTTACTCAGCAGCAGACGATGACATCATGATGACAAAGGAAACTAAGAATAGAAACGGGTCAAGTTTCTTCCTTCCTCTGGCTGCAGAAACAGAAAGACCAACAAACAGTCAAAGATTAAAATAAACTCGCTCTGATTCAGATTAACGGCTTTACTGGACGGAAAACAAACCGGATCAAACTGATCAAACTGATGGAAGCGGTCGCCGCGTCGCCTTAATGAGGCCCGCTGAGCGGCCATTCAGGGAAATGCTGCTGCTGCTGCAGGCATTTGAAGACGAGTGGGGAGCAAAAGCCATGAAGATGATGATGATGAAGCAGCACTTGGAAACACCGGGTGAAGCCAGTAAACACACAGAGCTGCAGCAGGGGCTGATGGGAAAGCTTCAATCAGCACACAGCTGATGCCTTTTAACGAGCATAACGACTAAAAATCAGTAAATGTTGGAAAAATAAAAGTTTACGCTAAAGCTACGATCACACGCAGGAAAACGCGACTCACAACCGACTTTTGTCCCAAAACAAAAACCCTGAGCTGAGCTGACGGTTTTCATCAGACCATCAGCTCAACGGCAGTGTCTTCAGTCAGAGGCTTCTGCAGCGCCGCTGCAACACTGACCTCTACAGGACACCAGCCACACTGCCTCTTCATGATGGGAGTTACGGTTAATTTCTCAAAGTATTTTTCAGCTGAACAGCTCGCAGTAAATATTTTATGTTCAAACCATTTCCAACTTTTAATTTTTTGGTAGTTTTTCTAACATTTGTTCCATTATTCATTAATGTTTTGGTCATTAATCTGAAGTGGGTCTGGGTCCCACGGACTAATCAAAGCTCGCACTAGTCCAGCAAAACCAAAGAGGTTTCAGATCCGCCACACAAAAACAAAAATCCCTGAAAATTTATCTCAGATGGAGGAACAGAAAACTGGGCTCCATGGCAACGACAGATCAATATTTCATAATCCTGATTAAAGAGCGGGTTCAAAACAAGGAAATGAGAGGAATAACAGACAGGCGTCTCCACAACAGCAACACAGGGAAGGAGGTCAAAGGTCAGCTCTACTACAAACAGGCCTGGATGAGAGGAATGCCAGAGATAAAGACCCAGAAAAAGAGAATCAACAAACCACCGACACGTTCAGATTAATAATCACTCAGAAATAAAAACGCACTGCATGTTGAAGAGGGAAAATGTTCAAATTAGTGGATTTAAATAATCTGTAATCTGTGAGACAGGAGAATAGCTCTGAAGATGCTGAGCTGATCACAGGAAGCAGAGATGAAATGTCCTACTTAAAGCTCAGACTGAACCTTTATCTGGTAGAAAATCACAGTTCAAACTGGGAGACACTAAAACTGAAAAATACGTTTAAATTTTATTCCTATTATTAAAAATCTGGCCTTTTCCAGGAGAATCAAGGCGCCTCAGCTCATTGCCTCAGCAACAGCCTTCAGTGTGGAAGCTTAAGCCGAGGAACGCTAGCTGTTAGCATCATCAGTAAGTGAAGAGGAAACAGGATGATTTTCAATGGAGGCGAGTCACCTGATTGTTCAGGCTGGCCTACAACTAGACTTTAATATTTACACTTTCTGAGGCTTTGTATTAATTTTATCCAGATATTAAAAAAGATCCACCCACCGCATGATGTCACTTCCTGCCCACATCCTTTGTGCCTGATGCTTTAAAGCGCATTTTATTATTTACCTAGAGCATATGAAGACTGTTTCATATGAGGAGGAAGAACTTTTTCACACAACTTGTTAGCTTAGCATACAGTCCAAACCTCTGGAGAACAAACCAGCCACCTGGCAACCAGGTGAGGTGTCTCTCAGCGAGTGACATCACCGTGGGACCGCTGGTGGGAGTGAGTGGGTGTGGGATAAGCTAGCACTGGCTAGCTACTTTAAACCTGACAGGTGAGACTCAAACCGTCAGGTGTCAAAGGTGAAGCGACAACTGTCATTTCCAGAAAAACGTCCCACGGTAGTGAGCCCACTCTCCCCACGCGGCCCCGGGTAGTTTCTCCCCACGCTCGCCTCCTGTCGCGCAGTGTCACATCCCGACCCGTTCCCCAACAACAACCTCCTCTGGTTAGCTCCAGTTAGCTCATTCAGGCTAGCAGGCTAAAAACAAGCCAGAACTGACCCGGCTAGTGGGCTCTTACCGAACTCTGTCGACTCGAAAGCAGAACCCATCCGAGCCGTGGATCAGGACATGCCCATCGGGCTGGAACAGATTTTTCTTTTCCTGCCGTCTCAATAAGGGGCTGAAGTTTATTTCGCGGAGTAAAATGGCTGCGCCTCGTCTGGCTCCGGGATGCAGTGACGTCAAGACGTTGGAGGGGGAAGGGGCGTGGCCTCCTCATATGGATTCAAAGCCCGCAGGGATTCACACACTTAGGAAAATTTAACTAAGGTTATTTAAGGTTCGGCAAAAGAATTAATACGATGCTAAACTGAATTTATAAAACTTTATAAACAGATTTAACTAAAATACAGATGCGGACGTAATTAGACTGTTTTACTTTAGCATACTTTTAAACAAGAAAAAGTAAAAAAGTAACCATCCAAGAAATTATGGGAGTAAAAAGTTTTTGATAAAAAGGCAAATCAAGTATTCAGTAACTTTTAAATATACATTTCATTGTATATTTAAAATAAATGACAAAACATTAATTCATCTTAGTATTTACAACCTGAGCATAAAACTAGAACAGTTATTGGTTTGTGACATTTTAAATAAAAAGTAACAGCCTTTATTTCCAGGGTTCCAAGCTTTAATAAAAAATAAATAAAAGCATCATTTTCAGTAATTTCAGATATAGAAAGTCCAACAGGAGTCCATTTTATTCCACAGTAATTTCACTTTTTTTCTATAAAGTATAAACCATAATTCATGATGTCAGTTTGTGTTTCTGCGCGGCAGCTGGAACATCTGCAGCGTTGTGCAGGAAGTCATGCAGCATCCTGGCGTTGTTGGCGTTCCCCAGAGCGGCTGCCAGCTCGTCGCGGCTCCGCCCCGCCAGCTCCGCCACGCTGCCGGCGCTTCTCACCAGCGCCCGGTAGTTCTTGGCGTTGACGCCCGGCATCTTCATCAGGAAGTCGTACGGCCCGGGGTTGTAAAGGTCCGCCGACTCGCCGGTGGCGTCCGACTCGGCCGTGACGGCCTGGGCGGCGGCGGCGTCCGGCTCGGCCCGGCCCAGCTTCAGCTCCTGGAAGAGCTCGGCGGTGGCGTGCGGCGACGGGCACCACAGGATCCGGAGGCGGGGGAAGTGCAGCGTGAGCAACGTCAGCTTGGAGGAGACGTCGGTGGAGGAGATTTCGCTGCGGAAGTCGGAGCGGGCCGTCAGGGAGAACGGCTTGGCCGGGTCGAACTCGATCAGCAGGAGCGGCTTCCGGTAGCAGCGCGTCATGGCGAGGCACTGCGTGTAGAGCCGGCCGCTCTGCAGCGAGCCGATCAGGTCGCTCACGCTCTTCCGCTCCACACAGGTGTCGGGCGTCAGGATGTAGTCGCCCACCTGCAGCGTGACGGGCTCGATGTCCAGGCCGCGGCGGTGCAGCAGCGCCGGCAGCTCGCTGCGGAACTCACGCATGTCCACGATGACCCTGGAGGGCGCAGCGCCCGGCTCCTGGCCCCCTGCAGGCCGAGGCAGGAAGGACAGCCTTCATTTTTACACATTACTGAAACGTCACCAGGTTGACAGGAAATCTGTTTCTCCCAGTGCTAACAACCAATCAGAGCCAAGAGGCGGGTCTTAGCGCTGTCAATCATGGCCCTGCTTTCTGCTACACTGAAGCTAGCATAGCATGTTGTGAATGCTAAGGTTAGTTAGCATAGCCACTAATGATGCTATCCTAAATGTTTAATTTTTCAAAATTAGTAGATTTAGCAGTGAATACATGAGCCTGATTGACAGCACTAAGCCCCGCCTCCTGGCTCTGATTGGTTGTTTAGCTCAGTGAGGAGGCTGATCTTCTCACAGATTAATAAATATTTAAAAACATGGTTTTATAAAAGTGAAACTGCAGCTTTAAAGTTTCTGAAAGGATTTCAGATTTACAGAAACATTTTACTGCTGATTTTCTGTGTGAACATGAAAAAAAAAAAGACCATTTCTGCTTTGATTTGATTTGTGACGATGAAAATGTTGCAGTTTGTGGTACGATGAGCTGCGGGAACCAAACGGACCTGCTCTCCTGCTGTTGGTGGCGCTGTTGGCCGGCTCTAAACTCCTGGCTAAGTCCAGGTTGGTGTTCTCTCGCCCCTCTCTCTCCTCTGGGATCACCATGGTAGCTTTTTCTCTACATAGACATACACACACAGACAGTGAGCAGATATACACACTCAGACAGGCGGCGAGGTCAAAGGTCGGCTCTTCGGCCCGGTTCTGACCTGATCAGGAGCTCGAAGGCTTTCTTCTCGTGGGACAGCGCCGTGAGGTACCTCTGCTCCTCGGTGGAGCCGCCGTAGATCAGGAAGTAGACGCGGAGCGGCTTCCCGGGCCGGCCGGCTCTGTGGACCTCCAGCTGGCGGACGAAGCTGAGCTCGGCGTCGTACAGAACCACGAAGGCGGGCTGGACCTCCTGCAGAACCCGGGTCAGGCTGTGCGGGTCGGAGCAGCCCCTCAGAGGGTGGATGACTGTCAGCGGCTCCTTCAGGACGCCGTAGTAGGAGTCAGACGACAGATTCAGGTTCAGCTGCTCCTCCTCTTCCTCCATCAGGTGATCTTCATCATCATCGCCGCCCGGCTCCTCCTCCTCCTCGTCCTTCCTCATCATCTGGGTCAGGGTCAGAGAAGTTCGGCTTTTCCCCGTCTTGGTGCTTCGTTTCTGCGCCGGTTCTTTCCCCTTCCCTCCTTTTTTCACCCAACCTTTCCCCTTCTTCAGTGAGTCTGGGTCAAAGGTCGCGGCCGCTGCAGCAGGGTCCCGTTTCCCGACGGTCCGGGCGTAAAGCCGGTTCAGCAGCCAATCAGAGCCGTGCTTGATGAGCTGCTGCAGCTGCGCGCAGGTCCGGTCGTCACTGGCGCAGATCAGAACCCGACCTGCAGGCGCAGAGACAGACTTCCTGTTTGCAACAGGAAAAAGTATTCACACCCCCTCCACAGGGCGCACTAACTAAAACCGCAGAGAAAACTCGGGTTTCTTTAAAGACGTCACCAAATCTCTGTCAATATTCTGCTAATGAAACAGAAAACGTTTCACAGCAGGTTCTGGAAATAACATCCTCCAGTTCCCAACATACAGAATAAAATAAATATCTTCATTTTATTATAGCAGAAACGGTTCTGGTTCCACGGGCTGAACCGGCTCCTCCATCTTACTGAGTCACTTTTATCTGATTTTAAGTTTACTAAGATATTTGGATTAAAAGCTAAACCAAAAACTCCCTGAACCTCTGTGGGAACATTCCAGAAATAATTCTACATTTGAGAAGAAATTAAAGTGCAAAACCTTCATCGTTCTTATCTGTGACCTGTAGAGAGTTTAAGTTCACCAGCTGCTCCACCTGGTTCCTGCTGAGCCTTCTGGTTCTCCTTCCTGATCTCGTCCAGAACCTCAGTCAGAACCTCCCACTTCGGACTCTTCTCCAGCACCAGCTCCCGCCTGACCTCCGCGACACGCTGACCTTCAGAAAATCAGACAGGAAGTGAGGGTCGCAGACAGGAAGTGAGGGTCGCAGACAGGAAGTGAGGGTCGCAGACAGGAAGTGAAGGTCGCAGACAGGAAGTGAGGGTCGCAGACAGGAAGTGAGGGTCGCAGACAGGAAGTGAGGGTCGCAGACAGGAAGTGAAGGTCGCAGACAGGAAGTGAGGGTCGCAGACAGGAAGTGAGGGTCGCAGACAGGAAGTGAGGGTCGCAGACAGGAAGTGAGGGTCGCAGACAGGAAGTGAAGGTCGCAGACAGGAAGTGAGGGTCGCAGACAGGAAGTGAGGGTCGCAGACAGGAAGTTGTACCTTTGTGGTCCTCGGCGGTCAGTTTGGGTTTCTTTCCGCCGTCGGGGCAGCGGTACACTCGGCTCCTGGCGTTGACAAACATGGCGGTGCTGCAGTCCAGGAAGAGCCAGCCTGACGGGACCGAAGGAGGAAAGTCAGAGCAGCGAAATGTTCAAGCCTCACGTGAAACCTGCCGGGTGTTTCTGGGATTTAAGCACAAAGCAGCTGATGAAGGTGAAGAGGATGAACGTTTTCACGTCTTAAACAGATCCTCAGTATTATTTAGGTCTGAACTTTTACTAGGACATTCTAACCGATGAGTTTTATCATGTCTGTAGCCATAAGGAGATCTACAGCTTCTCAGTTATTTGTGCTGATTGTTTTTTTCCAGACGATTTGTGTTGAGTAAAAGCAGATCTATATTTATAGTTCTAGTTACTCCAAAGCAGAAATGTTAATGAACCAGAATCTAGTTTTTGAACCTCTGTATTTTAATTATCTGTAATAAATCTGGTCCTCGGTTCCAGAATGGAGGTTTAATTAGCTGAACTGGTTCAGAATTATCAAATAAATTTGTAATTGAGGAAATTTATGTTTAAAAACAGAAATGTCAGTTCATCCGCTTTTCTGTATCGGATCAGTATCAGCCGATACTAAACCTTAGATATCGGTATCGGAAGAAGTGGATCGGTGCGTTTTAAGGTGGTTTAGTTTGTCTGACCTGAGTTGGAGCCGAAGGTCTTCTGGCTGGAGCGCAGCGACTCCAGCAGGTTGAGGAAGGTGACGCAGTCGTACTGGGTGAGGTAGAGCAACAGAACCCGGAGGACCTTCAGGTCCTGGACCAGCGCCTTGGTCTTGGCTCCCAGCTGGTGCCACAGCGGGTCCAGGTAGTGACGGATCGTCTGGAGACGGAGAAGCAGACCATGAAGGAACGTGGAGGCGGCTGAGCAGGAGAAACGAGCTTCGCTCCACAGCAGAAACCTTCTCAAAGCCGTTCCCCAGCGCGTTCTCCAGCGACAGGTCCTCGGCCTCCAGGCTGGGGTTGTAGCGCTTCAGCTCCTTCAGGCAGGCGCTCATGATGTCCAGGATGGAGCTCTGGATGGCCCTCATGGCCGGCGTCAGCGACACGTGCAGCTCCACCACCTCCGGCTTGTGTCTGTCCAGCGCTGCGTTCACAGACGCCTGGAATCTGAGAACATTTTATCAGAAGAGGTGAGCATAAGACTGACATGAACTAAACATAAAAATAAGACTGTGATAAACATGAAGGAGTCTTTATGAATGACTGTCATCATGAAGTGTGTAAATAATGACACCTTTAATCAAAGTTTTCATTTAAGTTTGCCTTAAAAGTGTCATTATTTATCAAATGACTTCATGAAGACTCCTTCATGTCGACGTCAGTCTCCTGCTCTCCTCTGCAGGTAAACTGCTGTGTGTTTGTTGCACCTGGGCCACAGGTAAAGCTTCTTGACGAACAGGTTCCTCATGACCCGCTCCACCTGGCAGAAACCCGAGCAGAAGGAAGTGGCCTTGTCAGTGAATGCTTTGATGAAGCCGGTCTTATTCTTCTGCCTGAACAGACGAAGGATGAACGCCTCCTGACACGACTCCATGATCTTATGAGCCCGATACACCAGGATGCCTGTTAAACATGAATTCATTCATGAAATGTTAATGTCATGATTTCATCCGCTTTCCCACTGATGGTCCTGAAGAAACACTTCCTCCTTTACCTGCAGGATTTCACCAGGAAAATGATGATAAATAAAGAATTATAGTTTCTGTTTTATATGAACATAAAACAAATGAACTAAACTGACATTATTTTAATCTTTTATTCCAGATACAATTGTTTTTACTAGCGTAACTTTACTTACTTAATAAGATAAAAACAAAACAGCAAACATGTGGCATGAAGTCACAAGTAACATAACATATTGAATATTAGCAGTTTGATCATTTAAATCATAATATTTTGGTTGTTATTGAAGGAATACGCTGTTAAACTCCAGAGCTGGTTATTAGTCAGGCTATCTCCTCATGCAGCAGCAGCTTGCTAACAGTGTTACTTGAATTAGACCAATTCATGTCTGTATAGTCAAATGTAAATGCCACTTTTCAGCCAGCTGGCTGCCAATGTGCAGCAATTCAATTCAAAAATACTTATTAATCCCAAAGGGAAATAAAACGTTGATGTAACTTATTATTCAGATTCTTCACAGAGTTATTGTTGGCGTCCTGTTAGCAGGGAACCAGACGAAAAGTTTGATTAAAATGTTAAATGTAAAGTGAACTGACTGAAATAAACCCAGCAGTTCTTCCTCCATTGGTCTGCCTCTGACCTGAGATGAGGTGGGCGGGGATGCGGTCGGTGAGGAAGTCCACCACCAGGATCCTGCTGGTGACGAACAGAACCCCCCCTCCGGTGTAAACGCCGCAGCGCTCGGCGCTCTGGACGTCGCTGGTCACCGTCCTGGGCAGGTGGGCCACGCCCTCCACCCGCAGCTGCTCCGTGAAATACTCCTGAGGAGCAGAAGGACGGTCACCGGTCGGGCCGAAACCCAGAGGTCACGTAAAGGTGAAACCTGAAGGTCCACAACCGGATGACACTGAACACGGAGAACTGAAGTCAAGTAATGATGTCTGAAGCAGCGATGCAGAGAAACCATTTACACTTATTACTTCTACTGTAGTAATATTATTATAAAATAACTCCACTACTTGAGTAAAAGTTCTGACTCCTCTACCAACCTGGGGTTAAGGTTGGTAGAGGACACATTCCTTCATGGTTTACCTGCTGACGTTCATTCAAAGCATATTTTTTATCTGTCACCTGAAGATTAAACTAATGGACTGTAAATCATATAAGTTATCACTTTGGAAAGCATTATGTTAAAATAAAAATTAGATTCGGAAGTGTCAGTTTCTTACACCTAAATTTGTTGTCATGTTCTTAATTTTTATTTTATTCTTTAAAATATTGCAGCAGAGCTAAACTGTCTGACAATTTCACACAGTGAATCCGATGTAATGAGTAAATAAATACTAGACTTGTGGAAAAACGTGGAGCGCTACTTTTAATCTAGAATGCACAATTTATTTGTGTAAATATTCCATACACAGAATATATATTTCAAATGCGCAGTAAATGTAAGTAATGTTTTATTTACACCAATTAATCTATTAATGTATTTTTCCCATTATAATTTTTATATTACCATCTTATGTATTGTTACAGAATTCATCAGAAGATAAAGTTAAACATTTTAACTCCATAACGACTGAAAGTAACAGCAGGACTTCCCTTAGAGAGCAAACGACCACTAGTAACGGTTCTATCAGCCACCATTAGCCGACAGCTGTCGCCATGGTGATTTCTGACCCAAACCACCATAACAGGACAGTACCGAGTGGCCCCGGTGCTAAACGAACCACCTCCGAACCTGTTCGGCCGTGGTTGTGTTGAGCAGCAGGACCAGGCTGCCCTCCTCGCAGTAAACCCGCATGAACTGCAGCAGGACGCGGTCTATCCCCAGCCCCTCCGCCGCCACCAGCAGCCCGTCGGACTCGAACAGACCCAGAAACATCTCGGTCTCGAACTCCAGCAGTGGGCCCGCCATCTTGGAAATCCGTTCAAAGCGTTAAAACGTGACCGAGCGGCAGCTGCTACCCGCCGCCGCTTCTCAGCTGTCAATGTTTTGAAACGACACACTTCCGGTGACAACAAGACAGCAATGCGAGACTTCCGGTGAGTTTGGCGGTCAAGATCAACACCGCCATCTTGTGACAGTAAAGATTACAGTCTTTTTGTATTGATTTAAAAAATCTAAAACTGAATGTAGCAGAGATAAAATAAATAAAGCCAGCAGTGGAAAGTAATTACCTTGAGTAAATATTTGGAAAAAAGTTACTCGACGTACTCAAGTTACTCAATCTGAAAACTTCATTTTTTCCTTAAAATGAAGATCTTCACTGAATGAAGAACAAACACGTTTAAACCACAACATATGAGACAGTGAAGTTTGTTAGAGTGAGACCTCCTGTTAGTAAACCAGTCTTGATGTTCCCTGCTGGCAGTAAACTCCACAAATTGTATATTACAAACTATATAATAATAATTTTAAAAAAAATTCCCTTCTCACCCTCCGCAGTCTCTCTCTCTCTCTCTCTCTCTCTCTCTCTCTCTCTCTACCAGAGGCCTGGGAGCTTCAGGTTCTCCTCCAGTATCTTGGCTGTGCCTAGAACTGCACATTTCTGGACTGAGATGTCTGATGTTGTTCCTGGGATCTGTTTGAGCCACTGCTCCAGTTTGGGGGTGACTGCCCCGAGGGCCCCGATGACCACAGGCACCACTGTGGTCTTCACCTTCCAGGCCTTCTCCAGTTCCTCTCTGAGGCCCTGGTATTTCTCCAGTTTCTCCTTTTTCCTGATGTTGTGGTCACTTGGTATCGCTACATCCACCACAACGGCTTTCCTCTGTTCTTTATCCACCACCACAATGTCCGGTTGGTTCTCCATTACCATCTTGTCTGTCTGGATCTGGAAGTCCCACAGGATCTTAGCTCGGTCATTCTCCACCACCTTTGGGGGTGTTCCCCACTTTGACCTCGGGGCTTCCAGTCCATATTCTGCACAGATGTTCCTGTACACTATGCCCGCCACTTGGTTATGTCGTTCCATGTACGCTTTCCCTGCCAGCATCTTGCACCCTGCTGTTATATGCTGGACTGTCTCAGAGGCCTCCTTGCACAACCTACACCTTGGGTCTTGTCTGGTGTGGTAGATTAGGAAGTAGCTGTCAGGTATTTTCAGTCCTACTTAAATCCTAAATGTTTTGCTTCAGTGTTTCTGTTTTATTCTGTGCCTCTGATTTGTTCAGTTGAAGCTGCTTTGATGTTTGTGCCGCTCAGAGATCTGTTACCGAGTCAGATGAACCACAGTGCTGGAGTTTTACACTTTACAGACTTCAATGTGTCAGAGATAAACACAAGATGACAAACTGCACTGCTGGCATCACCTCTCTGATGAGCCAGCACAAACACATCAACAACTGCGCTCACATATGCTGCAGACGGCTGCAGTTCACGGGCAGGCCAGCAGGGGGCAGCGGAGCGCTTCCAGACCTTCCTCTGGTCTGAGCAGCATCATGCAGGAGGAGAGAGATGGAGAGCTGACATGAAACCATCAGGAAGAGAAACGCAGCATCTTTGTTTTGACTTCATGGTGAATTAAATGAAGCCAAACGATGCAGGAAGGAGCAGGCTGGAGAAAAAGGCAAAGTGAAGAAGAGCTGAGCTGAAAATGGAGCCGCTGAGGAGGATTTTCACACCAAGCCTGAGACTGGTGGCAGCACGGAGGATGAAATCAGACCAGATGTTTAACGCTGCAGAGCAGAGAAAGCAGCTGAGAGCTTCACCTGCTAGTGCCGCTCTGCAGCAGGAAGTACAAACCTGAGTCAGAGTTCGCGACCTTTAGTCCTCACTTCATGTCTGATGTTTGAACACCAGAAGTTACCGTGACCGAGTTATTTTCTGTTTTTAAACGTGTGGAACATTTAAACGTCCATGAGAAGACCAGACTGAGCCTCTGTGCCAGAACCCTAGTCAGCCTGTTTACAGTTGATTCGCTTTGGAAATATGTCGACATTTTCTAAACTCATTTATAGAAAAACATGAGTGAATCCAGGTGTGGTGGCCTTGAACATTAACACGTGAGACATCTCTAAATGTCTCTTTGTTTCTCCTCCCTTTATTTGCGTTTTAAATCATTTAACCCTTTCCCTTCCTGTTTCCTCCTCCATGGATCTGCTGCTGGTTTGATGCGTTTCTGATTTGAAGGATTACCTGAGAAGCTCTTGATCTGCCAGAGATAAAACATTTGTGAGTGTTTCTACATAATATCACTGCTGCTGCTGCGGTGAAAGAGTCGGGCCACAAGCTGCACACATCTGTTGATCCACTGTCTCAGAAACGCATGACTCACTGAAAGCCTCTCAGCGCCAAGAGGGTCACGAGTAATAAAACCAAACACAGCAGAAACCCGACCAGAACCGACCCAAAGCCTTCTGGCTCTTTTTCTCTGCTGCCTCCATGAAACGTGAAGCTGCAGAGCTTCACAGCGGCGAGCTGCGGGTCAGGCAGAGGAACCGGGTCAAGCAGCCCTAATTACACTGAGCAGCGGCTTTGTTTGGTCAGAATGGCGGCCGCTGATTACCAACAGCAGAGCGGCGCTTCTTCCAGAGATGAAATTTACATATAATGAGGACAGAAACTGGAGAATGGAGACGCAGCCTGCTGGTCAACGCCAGCGTCCTAAAGAGAGAGAGGAAAACCAAACACAAAGACGACAGGCTGCCAGTCTCTCACACCGTGGCAAATCACAGCGACAAGAGATGCTGATGGAGAAAATGATGAGGGATGGAGCCGGAGCGCAGAGCTGGAGGATGACAAAGCTCACCACAGACAGCAAAGAAAAGAAAAGACGATGATCCGTCTGCAGGCGACGGGGTTTAGAGTCCCAGTTGACGGCATTTCAACTAAAACCAAGAGGTTGGAGTCAAGTCCTAAAATGTTTTTATGTTTTAATGTTTTTATCTTTTTTTTTTTCAAAATCCCTTTCTCACTGTTTATTCAATGTCACATGCTGTTTTTATCTTAATTATGTAAAGCACTTTGAAATGCCTTGCTGCTGAAATGTGCTATACAAATAAAATGTGATTGATTGATTGATTGATTGATTGATTGATTGATTGATTGATTGATTCAGTGTGGAGACGACGTTCAGACGTTTAGCTTCATTAGCCTGCTAGCTAACGAGCTAACAGAGAAACCACAGAGATGGAGTTTCACTCTCTGCTGAGAATCCTGAGGGCAACAAGAAGCTGGGTAGTTCTGAATAACAAACTTTACTCATTATGACTTTAATTTAGAGACATTAGTGAAACAGAAACTGCCTTGGAAAGTTGGAGGCCAGTGGAGAAACTCAACCATGGAGAAGGATTATGAAAGACGCTGAATAAATATGATTTCTTGTGAAAACAAACCGCAGACACACCTCTGGTTGTGAGAACCTCAGCAGTTCATAATTAGATGAAGTAAATTAAATGCAGGGAAGGATTTGGACCAGGACTGTTTCTCCATAATCCCTGCTAATCCAGCGCTAACGGATCCGTAGGAAGTTTCCTGTAATTGAGGAGAAGATGAAAGCCCAAAATATCCAGAGTTGGAAAATATATGTGGATTAATTAGGATTGTGTTTGTTTGTGCTGAATGGTGCAGATATTAGCGTGTAACAGCATCTGTGGCGTGCATCAGAAGGTAATTGTTTCTGCATTACGCCACACAACCAGAACCTCCAGAGCAGATCGTCCCTGTTCACCGGCACCAAGCCTGTTGATTGGATTTCACTGCTTTGATCACTGAGCCTCTATTTTTTACCCGTGGAGGAGAGAAGGATGGATGAGGCCGGAAACATGCTGCATGTGTTCAGTTACGTTCACAAAGAGGAGAACCGCTTTAACAAGAACGCTTCTCTGGATCACGGTCCACTTCGGTTCACCGACCAGAACCGCCCCACACTGAGAAACAGACACCATGACGACAAGCAGAGACGCCCAAAACAGCAGGTCTGATTACGGCTCAGTTCACAGAAACCAGTTCAACCCGACTCCAGTTCGTCTACAAACCCTGTCTTAGTCCGACTTGACCAGAACTCCATCATCTGCTCCACCTCCCAACCTGTTCCCCTCCTGGCCTGTGGGGGCGCTGCACCAAGGACCACTGAAGGAAACGACAAAAAAACCTCTGAAGACACTGAGAGCAACTTCCTGTTTCACCAGATGGAAACAAGATGGAGGCGTCAGATTTTAGTGTTGGAGGATTTCTCTTTAGGCTAAAGACCAGGAGCCATTTCTGCTGCTAGCGCTAGGCTAGCATGTTAGCTTTGGTTGGATTTACCCAGAATGCCCTGCGCTGTAGTCCACTTCAGTTGATCCAAAACGCTGCTGCTGGTGTTCTCACTAAAACCAACGACAGTGAATCAAGCCGTTTTCGCACTGCAAGAAACGGAACGGGTTCAAAGTAGGGCCGACCGTGTTTGCATTAGAACTTCTGACCCGGCTCCACCCGGCTCCACCCGGTTCCACCCGGTTCCACCCGGCTCCACCCGGTTCCACCCGGTTCCACCCGGCTCCTTGGAACCACAACAGCTGTGGTTCCAATCGGGCCAAGCGGTTCTGCTTAGAATCAGCAGCTGATTGGTTTAGAGTCAGCTGTTGGTCGGGTCCAGCTGGCTCTCACTAAACTGTTCTTACTGTATTTTGTAAAGAGTGCTGTTTTTAATATTTTTCTATTATTATTATTTTTAATTTGCGATGACTTCCTCTCAGTATTCTGCTGTTACCTGGTCCCATGATGAGGTCATTGTTTTCCTCCGTTTACTCCCTGATGAACGAGTCCAGAACCAACTGGATCGGTCAGCGAGGAAAGAGGAAGTTTTCTGCATCTCTGAGGAAAAGGCTTCGGCCGCTACATGGAACCCGTTTAGTTTCAAACATGATGACGTCACAGCTTCGATGGCGCCCTCAGTTATATGCAAACACAACAGGGCTGCAGTTCGGGTGGAACCGGACCGAAGCGAGCCGGTCCGTTCCTTGCAGTGCGAAAAAGGCTTTAGAGCCACTGTAGATAAAATAAACAGAACATTTTCTGATTTCCAAAAGTCCAAAAGGTCTTCTGGTTCTGATCTGCTCTGTTTCCCCAGAACTGGACACAAATGTGCAACTCAGCTTCTAGGCACTACAAATCTGGAACAAACTTCCAGAAAACTGCAAAACAACCGAAACACTGATCCTTTAAATGCTAAAAACCCAGCAGGTTGAATCATGTTTATTTCTTTTTTTGTATTTATTGACCGTTTTGTTTCTCAGGTGAGGCTCTGACCCGAAGTGAAACCTGCAACATCAACCGGAAACCAAAGACATGATGGAGGACCAAACATCAGAAGAGCGTATCCTGAGCTCTGTGGTGGACTTCCTGTTTCAGATCAGATGGTTATTTACTGACTAATTCATTCCTCCTTATATGTGAGAACTGGAACCAATCAGAGGATGGCTTACAGTGATGTCATATTGATCAGATCGCTCCGCTGGGCTGGAGCCGGTCTGACTGAAGCAGGTTCTGTTCAGACGGGTCGCCCTGCAGCTCCGGCGTTCTGATCGACAGGAGAGCAGAAAGTGTTCAAACATCTTTGTGTGAAAAGAAAAAGGATTTTCCAGCAGAACTTACTGCTGAGTCCCAGAAAGCAGGACGATGTGGTTTGGATTCTAACCGAGTTAAAAGGTGAGTTTGTCTGTAAATGAAACATGCAAACTGCTTTCCTGGCAAAAACAGACGAGAGAAAAACTCAGTCAGCTGCAGCCTGCAGGAAAACAGCAGAAACGTTCCTGCTTCACCCTCCATAAAACGCAGCAAACAGAAAACGGCGTCTTTGAACGGCTGTTAGAACTAGGATTACATTTTAATCTGAGTTTAAAATGAGATTAGCATCAACAAATAGAAGTTATTTTCATTAACTTCAAGTTCTTTAGTTTCAAATATTCATTATAGAATTATGAGAAAAGTTCGTCAGGAGACATTTATTTTAGCTTGGCCCGTCCTGGAGGTCTTGGAGCGGCCCAAACATGTTCTGGTTGGTTCGGTGCTGAAATGGTTTGGATTGGAACCAGTTTGGTGACGATGACATGGGGCGTTCCTCAGGGCTCCACTTCATTCAACAGTTTCATGATTTTACTGTAAACTTATCAGATTCCTTCATCTGGTGACCAGCCTGTTGCTTTCAACAACTATGAAATCCATCCACAGACCGCGGCGGCCATCTTTACTGCCTAAACGAAATGCTGTGTCGGCCATCTTTACAGCCGTAAACAGAGCGCTGTGGCGGCCATCTTTACAGCCGTAAACAGAGCGCTGCGGCGGCCATCTTTACTGCCTAAACGGAACGCTGTGTCGGCCATCTTTACAGCCGTAAACAGAGCACTGTGGCGGCCATCTTTACTGCCATAAACAGAGCGCTGTGGCGGCCATCTTTACTGCCGTGAACAGAGTGCTGCTGCGAGTCACTTTGGGGTCGGAAACCGTTACTGCGGTTCACTTAACTAGTAGAATTATTTGATCAAATCACATAGAGCTTCTATATCAAATGACTCAATGAGAGCGGAGAGTTTGCAGTGAACCCTGATGCTGTGAGGTAGCTGCAGGGCTGCAGCGCCCCCTGGAGGAACACTGCGGTCCTGCTCCTCCTCCACCCAGATCGCTGCTAATAGCTTTTATCTGTTTTTAGTCAGCAGGCGGCTTGTTGTTGAGCTCTGTGTCCAAAACAATCCTCCCTCCTCACCCAGAGAGTGGGAGTCCAGTTGGTGGTGTGAAGAACAGCATTGTGGGTAAATGTCACAGAGAGCCTTCTGTTCTACATCTGACTCAGTGAACGGAGAAAAAACGTTTTCTCAGGTTCAGACGGAGACAGACAGAACGGCAGCAAGGATTTACACTCACTGCCTATCAGTGTTTAACCCACCAGAACCATTTAGCTGGGAGCCGACCTCTGCCTGACCTCTGCCTGACCTCTGCCTGTTCTGGTTCTGTTTGCTCTGTCCTCTGAAATATTTTACATTTAATCTCTTCTTGAAACATTCTTCACATTTACATGAATTTTTAATAACAGATTTTTAATAACATTTGGTGGAAAACTCCTTTAAGCTCCACATTTTGTCGAGTTACAAACTCAAATCTCAATAAATTTCACTGAGATTTGTTATGATGACTCAACAGTGGAAATGAAGAAATAAAAATGTGAAAAGTGTTTCCGAATAAACACCTGGCACAACCGACCTGCAGCTCTGCACACGTACAGAATGGAGGGAACCACAGATTGGACTTTGACTAGGCCGTTCTAAAACACAAAGCAATAATTCCAAATAAGTGTAAACAATAATTACAACCTTGTACATAAACTTGTGACCCTTTTCACATTTTTCCACATTATAGTTTCAAACATTCTACCACAGCAATAAGCTTTAGCTAAAGCCGAGCTAATTCAACTCAAAGCAACCGCTACAGTAAATTTCAACAAGTAATAAACGTTTAAAAAAACATTTTTCACCATAAATATGAAAGAAAAATAGAGATAACACTTTATATTAACAAGGAATTAAATGAAACGCCCTCAGCTAGCAAGCTAGCATCATTCTGGACAGTATGCTAATAACATTTAGCCATAAAGAGAACAAAACATCCATCGTTCTTTATAACATCAGTTATAAATTAAAACTTTTCAAAAGGTTTACTCGCTGTCCATGAATCCATTGGGTCGCTAAGAAGAAGGAAAACCTCCGACTGAACCTTTTCTCTAAGCTGTTTGATGAGGGAAACGGAGCAGAGTTCATGATGGCTGTTGTGTCAGCCGCCTGGAAAACAGAACAAAACCTTTCAGAGGTGCAAAAATGTTAAAGTCTCACTTTCCAACCCGACAGCCGGCCACATGCTGGATGTCATAAAGCCTGAACCAAAATCCTTCCAGGGAGATTTCAGCAGAAGCCAAATGAGCCATCAACATTTCTACTTCTCCGTTTTCAGTCGGCTTCAGTCTGGTAGCTCATAGTTTTACTCATTTACAGAGAAAAACTGAAACATGAATCTGAGAACGCAGCCAGAAGATTCAGAAAACTTTTAAAAAACCAACAGACCTGGAAATCAGTGCAGAAAAATAATTACATATGAGGAGAACACTGCAAAGCTTCCAGCTCACAATTCAGTTCATGACGATTCATTCAGTGAGGAGGAAGTCAGGAAAAATGTCTGAGGGAAAGAGACCCAGCAAACTGGCACCTTATGGAGAGATTAGAGCCGTTTCCCTGCTGATGGTCCGGCAGGCTCGGTTCTTTTGGGACCAAAACATCAACATCTGTTTGTGGGTTAAAGTGGACTGCTAGTGCTAGGCTAGCATGTTAGCTTTGGTTGTATTTACCCAGAATGCCCTGCGCTATAGTCCACTTTTTAGCAGTCTCCAGTCCACTTGGTGTTCACATTCAACCCAAACCCAGACCGAGGTTTGGAGGACCAGAGGTCAGAGGTCAATTAGTGTTCACACCTGACCAACCAAACTGGGCTTTGACTAGGCAGACAGACTGGAGTTGGATTAAAGTGGACTGGACACCTTTAAGTGAAGTTAGGACTAAAATACGGAGCAGAAACATTTTATTTAATGTTGGTGATTAGAAACAAACAAACCGTAATAAAGATGAAAAGGTTTTCCAGAATTCAAAGATTTAGTAAATAAATATACGTCATTTAGATGTTTCTGTACCTTTTCTAGTTATGCAACAAGTGTAAACTGCATCTCTTTAGGACTTGATAACACACACACACACACACACACACACACCCCTCCGCTCTCTGCAGGTGTTTTGGAGGGAAGCAAATGAAAGTTGGCGTTTCCAGTCATGGCTGACGTCAGGTCGCCTCCCATCATGGCGCTGCGCCCGCTGACAGAGCGAGCCATCTGGGCCCCTCCGCTCGCCCTCTGGGCTGCCGGCCAGACTGGGAGGACTGGGAGAACTGGGGGGCCTGGTGGGTCGCTCGCCAAGCTGCAGCGTTTCCGTCATTTCAGTGGCTCGATGTCCTCCAGATCGGTTTCAGCTCCACCGACTGCCGAGTTTCACTAAGACCTGAAATAATCAGATTTCATATGAATCTGTCTCCAGAGGGTCAAAATGAACTTAAATTCAGCATCACAGTTTATTATTTCACCTACTGTGTGTCTTATATCAGGACTGTTCCATATTTTCCAGTTGATTCTCAGAAACCTGCAGAACCATCTTTAGGCTTGAGATCTAGAATCATTTTCACTAGATTTCCAGCAGCAAACGTGACTCCATTATGTGTTTAATTAAAGTACAGCATGATTAGTTTATTGTTCAGCAGGTAAAAAACATTTTAGTTTGGCCATAAAGGCGTTTAGGTCCAACATTTTGGAAAAAAGAACACACTTTAGTCAATTCTGATCAGTAAAATCAGGATTTTTATCTTTATATGAAAATGTTTCCTGTATTTATTCATTTATCAAATTAATTAATTAAAAGCAGATTTGCATGCAGCAAAGTTTACTTTGAGTAAAAGTCGCCAATTTGAGTTGCAGCCAATATTTTCTATTTAAGGAAGATTTTACTTTCTGATCATTTTGTCCCAATTATTATTAATGAACTGAAGTCTGGATATTAACTAAATATGGAGAAATGATCCAGATGACCAGATCTGGAGTCTGATCATCCTGATCCGTCATGTGGAACCAACTGTTCAATGCAACGTCTGCAGGGAAACTTTATAATGCAACACTTCAACTCTTTAACCGATCAATAATAACAGAACTCAATGCACTGATCAAGTCTTGAGGTTAAATTGCACAATAGAAATAAACCAAATTCAAATAAAAGAAGCAACACAATGCAGTAATTTAATAAAAATCAACATTTATTATAAAATACATTCAACAGTCGAGTGAATTTGAGGATTCATTAGAAACATGGAGACACAGCAAAGCGACGGTCCTTAAATCCAGACCGAGGTTCTCCTGTTGGGGCCAGTGTGTGTGTGTGTGTGTGTGTGTGTGTGTGTGTGTGTGTGTGTGTGTGTGTGTGTGTGTGTGTGTGTGTGTGTGTGTTGGCCACCACCAGGACATAAAAACCGAACAGGAAGTGAAGCTCCTTCAGACAGGAAATGAAGGAAACGGACTCGTCGTGTTCCACACACCAACCCGGCTGTCAGAGCGGTCGGAGTGAAACGGTCCTCAGCGGTTGCCATGGCAACTCTCAGGACACATGGAGGAAGTCGCTTCAGAACAGCAAACCTGAGCTGATTGTTACTAAAGAAATCTTTATAGTTTTGAAAACAATCTCAAAAATTAGCATGCTAGCCTCTCAGATGTTTCCATATTTCCCATCAGCCACTTCAATTTCAGGCAGACATTGTTCAAGATGGCCGCTGTTTTTGAGTCTTTTAAATCAGTTATTGACACAAAATGTTCCCCATGAACTTTGTCACATCAGATGTTTTGGTCGTCATATCTATACCACTTTAAAATATTATGTAAAAATCACAAACTGAGGACTCTGTTGTTAGCTGGAAGGAGAAGATATGAGACAGTTGGCTCAACGGCTAGTGTTAGCTTCTGCTAGGTATTTCTAAGTCTTCGGTGGTTTAGCGTTAGCAGAGCTAATTTTTCTGTGTGTAGCATTAGCTTTTGCTAATATATTTTATGTACTTGGTGATTTAGCATTAGCATAGATAACATTCTTGCTTAGCATATTATTGGTTAGTGAAGCTAACTTTTGGTCAGCTGTGGCAACAACTAGCAGTAATTACTGCTGGCTTTAGTGCCAATACATATTCTCCATGATGACCATTTTGAAAAATGTCCTCCAGAAACAAGATCAAGAAAATATTTATGATTTAACTGGCGATTTTAGTGGAAAAACTTAATTTACTATGGAAACCATGGTGGCCATATTGAATAATAAAGATATCAGTAAATATGATTTCTATGGGTTGAATTATGTAGCATTTGACAGTATTAATGTCTGATGACATTTAGTCCCATTATGAATTTTCCTTGACGACCATCTTGAATTGTCGTCAACAAACAAATAGTTGTTTCTATTTGCATGTTAAAGATTTTGTTTAAATAATAAATTATCTGCTGTATAAAGTGTCTGATCATAATCAAATTCAATAACTGGGTTTTTTAAAGATTAATTTTATGCAAAGATTCAAATCATATTCCAGAAATTAAGAACTAGATCAGACTCACTAACAGTAAACGCTCACATAGAGTCGCTAACGAGGCCAACATTACCGATCTGGGGTTCTCCGGATCAGGTATAAGCAGGTAATATCTTGCCTCTCTTATTTTCTCCTTGTTGAGCTGGTCCAGGAAGCTAAAGCTAACGGCTAATCTGAGGATTGCACCTACAATGATCTTCCTGTGTGAAAACTAAAGGCTAAAAAGGTTTAAAAAGCTCATTTTGTTTACTTTCACACCAAGTTTGTTTTCTGTTAGGCTCAATTCTCAGTGTTTGTTTCCCACAGGAAGATTATTGGTGGTGCACCACCTCCAAGGTTGCGTGACTAACCAACAATTACATGAAGATGATTTAAAGGTTCCTAGAATAATGTGTGAGTGTGTGAGGCTGGAAGTGGTTTAGTTTTAGTTTTTCCTGGAAGTCAGCAGACAGGAAGTCAGCAGACAGGAAGTCAGCAGGCCTGCAGCATCTTCCTGAGCTCCTCGTCCACGCCGCGCTGCCCCAGTTGCTCCAGGCTGAAGTAGCGGTGCACCACGGCATCGGCCGTCACCGCCACCAGCCGCACGCCGTGGGTGTCGTCACCCAGCTGGCAGCCGATGGCGGAGGTCACCACCATGTCCAGGCCGTCGTGGCAGCCGCCGGCGTTCCGGTGATAATGACCCGAGAAGATGGCCGTCACTCCTGAGAGACGCAGTGAGAAAAGATTCATCTCTCAGTTTGTTCTGTTCAGAGTCAAAGCTGAAAAAACACAGAATTAAAAACAGGAACTCGATAATTTGATCATGATGTGTTAAAATATGAAGTATTATCTATCTACACACACACACGCACACACGCACACACACACACACACACACACACACACACACACACACACACACACACACACACACACACACACACACACACACACACACACACACACACACAGGGCGCCTTATTCATTCAGGAGAATCTGAGGTCAGAAGCAAAGTGAGTCCAGCAACAGGAATCAGACGGTCGGAGCGAAACGCCGTTTGGTTCATTCAAAGCACAGAAACCAACCAGCAGATGAATTACTTCCTGGTTCTGAACAATGTTCAGGTTTTATTGGTGCATCATAAAGAGTTTTCAGTGATTTTACACAATAAAAGATGAAATATTCCAGCTGCTGCTGAAGCCTCGTTTATCTCCCGGATAAATCGGGTTAGAAGTTTCTGCTAAGCTGATCCGTGTCGGCGGCTAGCTTAATGAAACTCCCAGAAGAAAGATGGCTGCCACGTCTCTGCTCTCCCGTTTAACCAGTTACAGCTGCAGGCGGGGTTCCAGTTTCACCAGGATTCCCAGTTCAAAGCCGTTTTCCTCACCAAATACCAGTAAGACTCTTGATTTTATCTTTTAGCTGAAACAACAAAACAATATAATGTTTATCACAATAATCAGTGGAACGATTCATCGTTACTGTGACAGGCCAAACTGGAGCAACAATAATTAAAGAAAACTTTATTTCTGCTGCAAACCCTGCAGCTCAGAAGTTTTCATACACCTGTCTGCGGCTCGATTTGTTGCTTTTCATGATTATTTATGTTTTTATTATTTGGTCGTCTAATGAAGCGGCGGCGCCTCCTGTCCACTCGCTCTCATGTTGTTTGTTTGGGTTGAACTGAAATGAATTTTGCTGATGATAGAAGCTGATGCTCCAGTAGCAGTCAGTGTTGCAACAACTCTGAAAGGGCCTCTGACTGAACCCTCATCACTGTGCCGACAGGCTAACAGCTCAACATCCAGGCAGCAGAGACGATTTTCCTGGATGAGTCCATCAGCTGTTAGCAGCTCTGCTAATCCTCCTCTTTTGCTTTTCTTTAACCTCCGTCTGGCCGTTGGGTCACAAAGTCGGGCAGAGACATGTTGGAGCCAGCGGAGGTGTTTCCAGTAAAGTTTATTGTTTTTCATGATTCTTTTGCATGATTTTCTCCAACAGGCAGGATGACTGATGAACCTCCTCTGCTACGAAACGTAATAAACGTCAGAAGCTGCAGTGGCTGCAGTAATAACGGCTCCATCCGATCAGCAGCACATCTGGGGCTTCACGCCCAGCAGCAGGACCTGATGATGCTTAATGCACGGCTAATGTGGAGGAAATATGGCCAGGCTGATGGATGTTCACAAATAACATCATTTACCACAGATGAGAGGAAGAAATGACTCTTGCACATTTACTGGAGAAAAGCAGCTTTTTTCTTCCAATTTACTGGAACCAGGTCGCCCCAGATTCTGGTAGCAGTCGCTCACATCGACTCTGATCAGCAAAACTCATTCGCTGCCATGGGCAGAAATATCACACAAACATTTAAATGAATGTTTATCATGTTTACATTTCTATATTAACAACCAACATGAGGAAAAGGACAGCCTGTGAGCTTTAGACATATTTAAACCTAACATGATTTAAATATGTAGAGCTGAGAAGAAACTGAGGAAAATATCTTAATTTTCCTATAAAGTCTGATTTATGGAGATGAATAAATGAGTACATTAGAACTATTCCTACATAAACCCACTAGAATCACATCAGGTTCATCAGACCAGACGGACACGATGAGAACATCATGACTCAGTATTTTAAACATTCAGTCTGACGCTCCTGACTGCTGAACACCAGCCACTTCCTGAACGCAACAGGAAGTGCTTTTATTTTGAAGAACCAGACGTCTGTCTTACACCACTAGTTTAACATCCATCCATCGGTAGACCTGGTTCTATTGGGACCAAAACTACAACATCCAACCAAACACTTTGAGCAGCCTGTTCCCCTCCTGGCCTGTGGGGGCGCTGCACCAAGAACCACTGAAGGAAACGACACAAAAACCTCTGAAGGCACTGAGAGCAACTTCCTTCTTCACCAGATGGAAACAAGATGGAGGCGTCAGATTTTAGCGGTTGGAGGATTTCTCTTTAGGCTAAAGACCAGGAGCCATTTCTGCTGCTAGCGCTAGGCTAGCATGTTAGCTTTGGTTGTATTTACCCAGAATGCCCTGCACTGTAGTCCACTTCCTGCTTCTGGAGCGGTCTCCGGTCCACTTGGTGTTCACATTCAAACCGAACCAGAGTTCAGTTCAACTGAACCCAGACCGAGGTTTGGAGGACCAGAGGTCAGAGGTCAGTTAGCGTTTACACCTCACCAACAGGACCGGACTTTATAGAGAAACGGACTGGAGTCAGGTTGAAGCGAACTGAATGATAAAATCCCAAACTGACCAGTTGTTTGGTTTCACCTCTGATGACTTTCAGAGGGTAATTCTACATGAAATCACTATTTGCTTCATGTCCCCTGTGTCCCTCATGTCCCCTGTATCCCGTGTCCCCCATGTCCCTCATGTCCCCCATGTCCCTCATGTCCCCCATGTCCCTCATGTCCCTCATGTCCCCCATGTCCCCCAGGTCCCTCATGTCCCCCATGTCCCTCATGTCCCTCATGTCCCCCATGTCCCTCATGTCCCCCATGTCCCTCATGTCCCCCAGGTCCCTCATGTCCCCCATGTCCCTCATGTCCCCCATGTCCCTCATGTCCCCTGTATCCCCTGTGTCCCTCATGTCCCTGATGTCCCCCATCTTCCCCATGTCCCCTGTATCCCGTGTCCCCCATGTCCCCTATGTCCCCCATGTCCCTCATGTCTCCCATGTCCCCCATGTCCCCTATGTCCCCTATGTCCCCCATGTCCCTCATGTCTCCCATGTCCCCCATGTCCCCTATGTCCCCCATGTCCCCCATGTCCCTCATGTCCAGTAATTGAACCGTCAGCGTTAAGCAGCAGCTCAGATCCAGTCAGTGGACCATCAGAGGTTCTGCCCAGTCGGATCATCTCGACCATCAGCTTTTAGCGTCGTGTCCTTCGGTCACCTTGATGTGTGATTCTGGAGCGTCCAGGTCTGGATGAGACGACGTGTGTTTCAGTGGAGTCTCACGCTCCTCGTTTCCTCACTGAGCTCCTCGTTTCCTCACTGAGCTCCTCGTTTCCTCAGTGAGCTCCTCGTTTCCTCACCGAGCTCCTCGTTTCCTCACCGAGCTCCTCGTTTCCTCACCGAGCTCCTCGTTTCCTCACCGAGCTCCTCGTTTCCTCACCGAGCTCCTCGTTTCCTCACCGAGCTCCTCGTTTCCTCAGTGAGCTCCTCGTTTCCTCACCGAGCTCCTCGTTTCCTCACCGAACTCCTCGTTTCCTCACCGAACTCCTCGTTTCCTCACCGAACTCCTCGTTTCCTCAGTGAGCTCCTCGTTTCCTCAGTGAGCTCCTTGTTTCCTCACTGAGCTCCTCGTTTCCTCACTGAACTCCTCGTTTCCTCAGTGAGTTCCTCGTTTCCTCAGTGACCTCCTCGTTTCCTCACCGAACTCCTCGTTTCCTCAGTGAGCTCCTCGTTTCCTCACCGAACTCCTCGTTTCCTCAGTGAGCTCCTCGTTTCCTCAGTGAGCTCCTCGTTTCCTCACCGAGCTCCTCGTTTCCTCAGTGAGCTCCTCGTTTCCTCAGTGAGCTCCTCGTTTCCTCAGTGAGCTCCTCGTTTCCTCACCGAACTCCTCGTTTCCTCAGTGAGCTCCTCGTTTCCTCAGTGAGCTCCTCGTTTCCTCACCGAACTCCTCGTTTCCTCAGTGAGCTCCTCGTTTCCTCAGTGAGCTCCTCGTTTCCTCACTGAGCTTCTCGTTTCCTCAGTGAGCTCCTCGTTTCCTCACCGAACTCCTCGTTTCCTCACCGAACTCCTCGTTTCCTCACCGAGCTCCTCGTTTCCTCACCGAACTCCTCGTTTCCTCACCGAACTCCTCGTTTCCTCACCGAACTCCTCGTTTCCTCACCGAGCTCCTCGTTTCCTCACCGAGCTCCTCGTTTCCTCACCGAACTCCTCGTTTCCTCACAGAGCTCCTCGTTTCCTCACTGAGCTCCTCGTTTCCTCACTGAGCTCCTCGTTTCCTCACTGAGCTCCTCGTTTCCTCACTGAGCTCCTCGTTTCCTCACTGAGCTCCTCGTTTCCTCACCGAGCTCCTCGTTTCCTCACCGAGCTCCTCGTTTCCTCACCGAACTCCTCGTTTCCTCACCGAACTCCTCGTTTCCTCACCGAACTCCTCGTTTCCTCAGTGAGCTCCTCGTTTCCTCAGTGAGCTCCTCGTTTCCTCACCGAACTCCTCGTTTCCTCACCGAACTCCTCGTTTCCTCACCGAGCTCCTCGTTTCCTCACCGAGCTCCTCGTTTCCTCACCGAGCTCCTCGTTTCCTCACCGAACTCCTCGTTTCCTCACTGAGCTCCTCGTTTCCTCACTGAGCTCCTCGTTTCCTCACTGAGCTCCTCGTTTCCTCACTGAACTCCTCGTTTCCTCACTGAGCTCCTCGTTTCCTCACTGAGCTCCTCGTTTCCTCACCGAACTCCTCGTTTCCTCACCGAACTCCTCGTTTCCTCACCGAGCTCCTCGTTTCCTCACCGAGCTCCTCGTTTCCTCACCGAACTCCTCGTTTCCTCACCGAGCTCCTCGTTTCCTCACCGAGCTCCTCGTTTCCTCACCGAGCTCCTCGTTTCCTCAGTGAGCTCCTCGTTTCCTCACCGAACTCCTCGTTTCCTCACCGAACTCCTCGTTTCCTCACCGAGCTCCTCGTTTCCTCACTGAGCTCCTCGTTTCCTCACCGAGCTCCTCGTTTCCTCACCGAGCTCCTCGTTTCCTCACCGAGCTCCTCGTTTCCTCACCGAGCTCCTCGTTTCCTCACTGAGCTCCTCGTTTCCTCACTGAGCTCCTCGTTTCCTCACTGAGCTCCTCGTTTCCTCACTGAGCTCCTCGTTTCCTCACTGAGCTCCTCGTTTCCTCACTGAGCTCCTCGTTTCCTCACTGAGCTCCTCGTTTCCTCACTGAGCTCCTCGTTTCCTCACTGAGCTCCTCGTTTCCTCACTGAGCTCCTCGTTTCCTCACTGAGCTCCTCGTTTCCTCACTGAGCTCCTCGTTTCCTCACTGAGCTCCTCGTTTCCTCACTGAGCTCCTCGTTTCCTCACTGAGCTCCTCGTTTCCTCACTGAGCTCCTCGTTTCCTCACTGAGCTCCTCGTTTCCTCACTGAGCTCCTCGTTTCCTCACTGAGCTCCTCGTTTCCTCACTGAGCTCCTCGTTTCGCTCTCCTAAGCCTCCAACAATGGACCCTGATTAGGGAACTGCTCCCTTACAGGACGTGAGAGCATTGATTGATTAGCGGAGCGGCGTGTGCGAGCCAGCAGCTTCTCTTGTTCTTCCGGCTAATGGCGTATTAATGCTGTGGGCTGCGATCCCAGCGCTGCCTCTCAGATATGAACAGTTTAAACGGGAAGCTTTGCCTCACTCAGGCCTGAATCCATCCTCAGAAAGGCAGGCGGCTGCTGAAGGGCTGCAATCAGGGGAAAGGCTCCCAAACCACCATGTCCACCTCATGTAGGCCCGCCGCCCAGCTTCCTGCTGGAGCGCAAACTCCAGCTAGCCGATGACCACGCTGGTTTAGCCGTTAGGTTCTACAGCTTGACAGCTGTATAATCATATAAATATATTCATAAATGTCCGCGTGCAACAGGGATTGAACAATTTTTTAAGGTCGACTACAACATGATAAAAGTCGAGTCGAAGTCGACTGGTCGCGGTGACGTTTTAATGACGTAAGTGAGGCTTTATCAGCTAAATTCACCGCAAATATTGATCAAGAACCAGCTTTTACTCGTCTATCATGCAGAACATTATCCTGGACTTCTTCCTGAGCGGCGGAGAAAAGTCTGAAAAGTGGCACAAAGTCGGGTCTGACTTTCTTTCAAACACCGGCTGATGCTGCTGATCTCTGGACAGCTGCACATGTAGGAGTTAAATGATCCCACTGACCACAGTGGAACATCACCAACCAGACTAATCATGACCGGATCCGTTTGGTTACAGCTGAACCCAGCGCCGCCTCCTGCTGCTCCGCCGATCAGCAGCGGCTCTCTGACCCACATGCAGACGGCGGCAGAGATCGCCTCTATCAGACCCTCAGAGTGAAGCTTGGACTTTGTTTCCAGACGTTAGACGTATTTTAGAAGAGCGTAAAGCTGCCAGGTTGGAAGCTTCAACACGCAGAGCGACGCTGATCATCATGCCGCGTTGCCCCACATTACTCCGGTAGACTTTTAGTAAAATGTTTCTGGCACTAGTTGCCTTTATTTGACAGCAATAAAGGCTGTCGGTTTGTTTCCGTAAATCCGCACACCAACGTCACAGATCATCGGTAGAGTGTAAATTAGTTCATCTACCACTGCTGTGTTAGCTTAGCTATTAGCAGCGGTAGCTAATCCACCACTTATTAGTAATCGCGAAATAAACATTGAGCCTGTAACGGACTGAATGTTCTGATCTTTGTGTGGGTAGTTTTTGGTACATAAAGTGCTGTTGCTGACAGTTGCTAAGGCAACAGGTTTGTATGTAGCGTAGCCAATAAGGTGCTAGAGAAAAACAAAGAATATGAGTGGTTTTGAGTTTTCTGGTAGTTTTTGGCGCTCTGAAATAATCTCTTCTTCTGCAGGTTTCATTTGGCTCACGGTTCAAATGAAACCGTGGAGGAAAGCGCCGGTACGCAGGAAGAGAATATTCCTTTAACCCTGCAGCGCTGTGCGCCTGCTCCAAATGTCTGGATGTAAACAGTAACATGCGTCTAGCATCAAGGGTCGCGCTGTGAGTGATTCACAGTCAGGTGAATCCAGGAAGTGCTGCCCTACCTGCTCGTTTGAAGCGCTCCATCAGGTTCTGCCTCACCTCCTGCGGCAGGTTGAAGTACTCGTCCTGCTCATCGGGACTCTTCACATACAGAGGAATGTGCTGGAAAACCAAGATGTGTTTGGGTTTGGGCTCCTACGCACAAAACAGAAACAACCACCAGATCCTGGTTCAGCTCAGGAACAGCTGATCTCATAGTAGATCTGCGTGAATCAGAGAGCGTCACGGCGCCGCACCGCAGAGGAGGCCCTGCTCAGCTGCGCCTCCAGCCACGTCTCCTGGGCCTCCTTCTGCTGCGGGCAGGCCGAGGCGTTGAAGTACAGCTGGGAGTTCAGGACCAGGCAGAAAACGCCGCCCACCTGGGAAACACAGAGACCGCAGCAAAACGATAAAACCAGCAAAACATCCCAACATCACCTGGCCTCAGGTCACCGTTTAGCCCCGACCTGCGTCGGGGCTAAACGGTGACCTTAATATCGCCACTAACTCTGAAAATCTAGAGGCAGAAGTTTTTATCGGTTCTGCTCTCCGTCATGAACCGATCGAACCCAATCACATCGATCGAACCGATCGAACCCAATCACATCGATCGAACCGATCGAACCCAATCACACCGATCGAACCAATCGAACCCAATCGCACCGATCGAACCAATCAAACCCAATCACACCGATCGAACCGATCAAACCCAATCGCACCGATCGAACCGATCAAACCCAATCGCACCAATCGAACCGATCGAACCCAATCGCACCGATCAAACCCAATCACACCGATCGAACCCAATCGCACCGATCGAACCCAATCGCACCGATCGAACCCAATCGCACCGATCGAACCCAATCACATTGATCAAACCCAATCGCACCGATCGAACCCAATCACATTGATCAAACCGATCGAACCCAATCACACCGATCGAACCCAATCACACCGATCGAACCGATCGAACCCAATCGCACCGATCGAACCGATCGAACCCAATCGCACCGATCGAACCCAATCGCACCGATCGAACCCAATCGCACCGATCGAACCCAATCACACCGATCAAACCCAATCACACCGATCGAACCGATCGAACCCAATCACACCGATCGAACCCAATCACACCGATCGAACCCAATCGCACCGATCGAACCCAATCGCACCGATCGAACCCAATCACACCGATCAAACCCAATCACACCGATCGAACCGATCGAACCCAATCACACCGATCGAACCGATCGAACCCAATCACACCGATTGAACCCAATTACACCAGTCAAACCCAATCACACTGATCAAACCGATCAAACCCAATCACACTGATCGAACCGATCAAACTGATCGAACCCAGTCGAACCGATCGAACCCAATCACACTGATCGAACCCAGTCGAACCGATCGAACCGGTTATACCTTCGATTTTTCGTCGGCTAATGTGTGGTCTCTCAGGTTTTGAAAATCAGCCAAAAAATCTAATATCGTGTCGCGTGAACTGGGCTTTGACCAGGAAGGACGTTTTATTTTTATCAGCTGTCCTTTGGGCCTCACAGCTAATCAGTGAACTTTGAAACTGATTTAACTATTTAGATCAATAAAGTCTCATGTCATCATAGCCTATTTTATTTATGAATCAGCTGCTGACGCTTACATGAAAGTAGATTCATAATTTTAATCATAATAACGAATGTAGTTTTTTAATTAAATTAAGGAAAACCATGAATAACTAGTAGAAGGTTACCAGACGGTTCAGATGATAACCATTGTCTCCTCTCCAGTGATAATCGGCCATCTTGTTTTTGTTTGCTGTTATTTTCGTTCTGCTCACCCAGAAGCTGAAGTAGTCGTCGCCCCAGACCCGGCAATACTGCTCCACCGTGCTGGGAGTCGGGACCTGGTCCAGGTCGTGGTTCCCGCTGACGAACACCAGCGGGATGGACGGGTCCGTCCCGCTCAGGGCCTCCTTCAGGTCCCGCTCCTGGGCTGCTCTGAATTCGGTTCCTGGCGGGTAGAGAGGCGACGGCGTCAGAGACGGCGGGCTGAAACTAAAGCTTGAGCAGACGGAGCTTCGGGCCGGTCTGGTGACGACGCCATGTTGGAGTCCAGGAAACACCGGTGGCGACCTCGCTGCCAACATAAATCATCTCTGCAGCGACAAACATAAAGGAAGCTTCGACGCCATGAAAAATAACCTGAAATAGTTCAGGTTTAATCTCCAACCAGGGCGGGACGATTTGGCTAAAATCACCTTATAAACGCTTCAAATCAGCCAATATCAATAATTATTGATTAGTTTTGTGTTTTAAATATCTGAAATGGTGTCAAACTGCCGGTGTGTTTTATTTCTCAGCAGCCGCTCACCTGAGGTTTTATTTAACACATCATCCTGTAGAGACGTCTGACCTTTGACCTGTTGTATTTGGAACATGGTACATAGTCATTTTATACATGCAATAAAGATAAAAGTGTGACATCACACACGTTTATTATTAACACTTTACATCATGTTACAGCTGAAGCATGAAACTAAAAAATGGACATTTTAAATTTCTGCTTGATCATAAACCTGATCATAAACCTGATCATAAACCTGATCATAAACCTGATCATAAACCTGATCATAAACCTGATCATAAACCTGATCATAAACCTGATCATAAACCTGACACCATAACAAACAGGCACGTGCAGAGGGGGGGGCCTGGGGGGGCTTGAGCACCTGCCCCTTTTGCTCAAACTTTTTTTTTTTTGGTATTATTTTCAAAGCCCTCTTCTGACACATAACATGTACTAAAATTATTAGTTTTTGTTGTTGGTTTTTTTGTATAACATAATAAGCCCTCCGGTCACCTTGCTACCTTTGACCTTTTGCCTGTGACCCAGTTGCCTCTCCGCAGTGAGATAAGGCGGCTAACTGGAGCTGAACGTAGCGAACGTTCAGATCACAGATCAGTTTTTGGTGAATTAAAATGTTTTTGGTGAATAAAGTGGAGCAGACCTGCTGCTTGTCAGATGACGGAAAACGTTGAAGTCTCGTTTCTGCTTCAGCGGTTTAAGCAGAGAGGTAATGAGATACAACAGACACTGACAGGCCTCTGTCTGCCTTTCTCTGAAGAACTACTGAGGGGAGGAGACAGCCAGGTGAGGAGAAACTGTTCTGATCTATCATTCAGTGTTTTTATCATACAGACATCAGGCTGTTGTTGTTGTGCTATTAGCTAGCTGCTAGCTAACGACTTTGCTAGCAAAGCTAGATAAATAAAATCTTCTTCCCTGTATCGTTAATGATATCAGTCATTCTTCAGTATTGATTATGCAATAGGGGAACATCGCCCGTCCAGAACCGATCATCTCCATAATGGATTTATGTCTAATTTCCTTTGCTGCATAAAGTACATGGCATTTATTCTGGCGTTAGGTAAATGTAGCTTGAAGGAGAATAACACTTAAATAAAAGTCCAACAAGGATATTCATTTAGAATTAAAAATAACTCACCTGAATTACCATGATAGATAAAATGTATGTAATAAAAGTCATTAATGAAGGAAAAAACTCAACCAGACTTTAAGTTTAGGGTCTGGTTCTCAGAGTATGGAGTTAATTTATTTCCCCAATTATTCAATAAAAAAATAAACTCAGTTAAGTAAAATAAAATTGTAATCAAAACTTTTGGAATTGTAATGATTTCTTTTTTAAAAACTAAAAGTTTTGTTTAAAAAAATGTTTTTTATTAAATAACTCATTTTTGTCTCGTGAACTTAAAAAGTTATTTTCCAAACAAACTTTTATTTGCACACATCAGAAATCTTTTCATGTGAGAATCACAAGCAAAACTTTGAGTCACAAACAAAAACTTAGAATATCAAGAAAAGATTTCTGACGAGCTCAAATAAGTTTGTTTTGCAAAAAAAATTCACTTCATGAGACAAAAATGTGTGATTTTAATTTTAAAACAAGTTTTTAAGCTAAACTCAGCAGCTTTTCTCATGGTGACATGCATTAATAATTACATTTTTGCTTCTTTTTCTTTTTTCTGCAGCTCCACCTTAAAGTTTGATGCAGCTCTGCTTTCCTGAATGGACCATCTTCATCTCCACTGCAGCAACCAGGCAGCTCTGTTTTATAGATTACAGTCACTAAAAGGTTGCATTGGGCCTTGTTTATATCTTTAATAGTGTAATTCTGTAAAGACAAAATATGTAAATCAGAGCTAAACCACCAGCTCTGATTTACATATCTTGCTAAATTGCAGGTTTGAATATTTCAATACTTTCCTATAACAAAATAGACCTGCAGAAAGAAATTACTAATAAAATATCTTACATATCCATAGTTGTATGATCTATATAGGGATTTTCCTTAGCTTTGATTGTATATTTCACAATTTTGTAATTTATCATTGTTTATTAAACTCTGAAAGCTGAGAGGCTTTGTTCATATTCTGACCTAGAAGGTTAGATGGGCCTTTTTTTTTTTTTTGAGCACCTGCCCCTCTAGTGGCCTCTGCACGGCCCTGAAAAACAAATGTTTCTGGATGATAAACTATCTCAGACATTACGATAAATGATAATATTGTTGTTTTGAGACCATTTTCACTAAAATAACAGTAAATGTTGAAATTCTAATGAACATTTCACACTGGAAGACATTTTAAATATCCAAAATAATAAATAAACTGAATTATACAGTTTGAATTGTCCTTCAGAAATGGCTAGTTGAGTCCAAAGCACCAGAGTGAAGATTTAAAAACGATAAAGGAAGAGTTTGTTTTAATTTATGATGTGATTAATTGGTTATTGTGGCAGGCCTACTTGATCACATGAGGATGAGTTTAGTAAACAGCTGAATCACGTGTGATCTGTGAAGGATGTGTGCATGAAGAGTCCATCCGATCCTCCCTGGTTTTTGTGTAAATGAAGCTGAAGGAGCATTACAAACAGCCGGGAGGCGCCGACCAGCGCTAACTAGCTCTGCATGACAATGAGGGATGAGCACAAGGCTCCTGCCTTGCTAAAGGGCCTGGGGGAAGAGCAGCCTCGTGTCTTCATGCCGCCTCACTGACCTGCTGGCACATCTAAAGCAGCGATCAGAGCTCCTCTGCAGGTCAGCGCACATATTAATCAGAATTGGTCAATCTTCTCTGGGTAAAGCGGCGTGTCAGAGCGTCCTTGGCCTCCTATGGCCTCCAGGCAGGTTATTCATATTCAGGCCGACCGGGCTGCTCTGCTGTTTCTGGGTCACACTGACCAGCAGGCAGCAGCACGGAAACAGCAGGAGGCCCTGCAGGCTCACCAGGCTAACAGCATCAGGCTAACAGCACCATGCTAACAGCAACCATGCTAACAGCATTAGGCTAACAGCACCAGGCTACAGCACCATGCTAACAGCATCAGGCTAACAACACCATGCTAACAGCATTAGGCTAACAGCACCAGGCTAACAGCACCAGGCTAACAGCACCATGCTAACAGCATCAGGCTAACAGCACCAGGCTAACAGCATCAGGCTAACAGCACCATGCTAACAGCACCAGGCTAACAACATCAGGCTAACAGCACCATGCTAACAGTATCAGGCTAACAGCACTATGCTAACAGCACCATGCTCACAGCATCATACTCATAGCATCAGGCTAACAGCACCATGCTAACAGCACCATCCTCACAGCATCAGGCTAACAGCACCATGCTAACAGCACCAGGCTAACAACATCAGGCTAACAGCACCAGGCTAACAGCACCAGGCTAACAGCACCATGCTAACAACATCAGGCTA
>NW_028263388.1:2645000-2677500 GCF_051168715.1 Poecilia mexicana
GTGGAAAGGCATCCTGTTTGTAAATCTGCAGGCAGAATGGAGTGACCAAGGAGATCCTGACCAAAATATGCAGATCGGTTTTCGTTCCTGCATGGCTGCTGCTGTTAAGCAAACAAAAGGAAAGCTGAGACTTTACCACAGCAGATGCCGACGCTACGTCTGCAAAGAGTTCCTGCACTGAAGCACCAGACCTGTTAGCCGCTCATATTCATCACCGTCCAGTTAATTTACTCTTCAATAACAGGACAACATTTTACAGTTGGGTGAAAGTAACAAATAGACTTTGAAATAATACAAGGTGCTTCCACATCTCAGTTTGATTGGAGACCAAAATTTGTTACATTTTCAGCTGCTGACCTTTGATAAACCTGTTCCCCTCCTGGCCTGTGGGGGCGCTGCACCAAGAACCACTGAAGGAAACGACACAAAAACACAAAATCTCACCAAGTATTTTTGGTCTAGATTCTAGTGCAAATTTCTTAGAAAACTTGAAATAAAACAAATTTAAAAGTAACTTTCCAGCACGATACAGATGTAGCTTGTTTTAAATAAATAATTCCTTAATGTTGATGAAAAAGTTCTCGTTCCAGTGGAAGATAAATTAACTTATAACATGGGAAAATGTCTTGTTATAAGTGAAATAATCTGCCAATGGAGCCAGCACTTTTTCATCAGTATTAAGGAAATATTAATTAAGCATCTGTATCTTACTGAAACATTACGTGTAAGATGCTTTTCTTATTTCAAGTTTACTAAGATATTTGTTCTGGAATCTAGACTAAAAATACTTTGTAAAACTTTGTGTTTTTACAGTGCTGTGAGAGCAACTTCCTTCTTCACGAAATTTAAACAAAAATGGAGAGGCATCAGATTTTAGACCACAAACCATTTCTCCTGCTAGCCTAACGCTAGCAGGAGAAATGCTAGCCTAGCATTTCTAGGCTAGCAGCGCGGGGGATTGTTTTACCCACAATGCCTGCGCTGTAGTCCACTTCCTGCTTTTGGAGCGACCTCTGGTCCGTTTGGTGTTCACATGTGCATTCAAACCGAACCGAGTCCGCCGTTTTTAGGCAGAGCAGAGTTTTTGGTCCGCATTCACACCTCACCAAGCGAACTGGACTTTCCAGACAAACGGACTGGAGTTTGTTTGGCTGGATGTGGAAGCAGCAGCTCCGCTCTGAGCCTCACCTCTGGTAGATTCAGGTTGTTTAACTGTAACTCCAGATGATGGCGTGATCGTACATCTGGACTCATCGGATCACATGACCGTCTTCCCATCTTTATGCTTCCTTGCAGATTGAAGCTTTTTCCCCAGTTTCACTGATTAGCGGTTTTCTTAGGGCTCCACAGCTGTTCAGTCCCAATCCTTTGAGTTCCCTTCAAACTGCGGTGTGGAAATGCTGTTAAATTCACTAACAAACATAGCCTGACTTTTGCTGTTGTTTTTCTTCAACCTAATTTTAACCAAATGTTTCAGTGTCCGCCTGTCGAGAGCATTCAGGATCGTTTTCGATCTGCTTTCCTTACATTGAACAGTTCCAGTTCTTTTTGCTTTTACAGTCTCCTTGGATGTTTTCTCCGCTTGATGCCAACAGTTTGATCTTTCTAAAACAGGATGTGTTCCCACCTGATTGTTTAACAAACGAGAAGCTACTCACTGCATCTGCTGGGGTTAAATGTCATGAGGTGTTGTGGTTGCAGTGGTGAGGAGAGACGCTGAGACCCAGGTTATGGTGATGATGAAGGTTTAATGATGAATAAGCACCCAAACAGTCCAAGGCAGGCAGCACGGCAGGAACAAGCACGCAGCTAAATACCGGTAGCAACTGTCAAACGGACTAGACGGAACAAACACAAACCACAATACATACGACGAGGATCCGACAAGGAACACAAACAGGTGGGTTTAAATACACACGGGGTAATTAAGGGAATGAGACACACCTGGGGAGCAATCAACGGGGAGGACAGGACAGAGACTCACAGGGAAACAGGACTGAACACAGAAAACTCAAAAATAAACACACAAAAACACGGATCTTGACATTAAATCATTTGCTCTGAGGTGAAGACATTCCCCCTGTTTGGCCAGGCAGGGTGTAAACAGCTGGAGCCATTCAAAATGTGGAATATTGGGTGGAAACAGAAAAAAAGGAAAAATCAAGTGGATGGTGACACTCTGTAATTTTGGCTCTGTTTTTATCCAGCTGTTTATGTAAAGCAAATGGTTTGAGATGGTTGTAATGAGTGGAGAGCTCAGGTTTCTACAACTACACGACTGTGATAATGGAAAAACAACCAGCACTCAGAGGGAGGATGACTCCATTTGCATCGTTTGCTGTTCTTAACAAGTCCATATTGACTTTTACATGATTAGAGTATATCGCACATGGAGAGGCTTCTGCATGTTAATGCAGCTACAAAGCAGAAATAATGAGTCCGACGGTCCAATAGGAGCAGGCGTCCCACTCGCCAATGATCGTTAATGGATCTTTACCGTGTTATGATCAGAAATGCTGCAGAGTAAAAAAATGACTGGCATTTATAAGCTCCTAATTTGTCCTTTCTGTTTGAACTGAGGGCCCTCTGCCACAGAAGAAAGAGGAAAATCAAAGGGGAGAATAAAAGAGTGGGTAATATTAAATTAAATTAGAACCAAATGAGGCAAGTGGCAGTCTGTCCAAAACCACTTTACACCCAGGCCCTCTGGGCATTGCCCGTCTTTTTCCAGTAAGAAATTAGTGATTTCTCTCTGTTCTTTTATAATTCTTTGTGCGCAGCTCATAAGGATTAACACTACACACCCAGCCCAACTCAGTGCTAAGTATTACAATGTGTGTTTGCTCATTTATATGAGTGAGTGCGAATATTAAGAAGAAAATCAGACATGCAGGCTGGAGTTTCTGCGCTGGTGTTAATGTAACGGCTGAGGGTTGGACTCCGTCCGGACTTCAAAGTTAAGACGTCATCCTCGCAGCGCTGTCAGCGGGCTCTTATCCTCTAAGACAGTTTGGCTCCAGCGCTTTCTGCATAACACACACACAACGGAGCCGCCGCTCACGGGGGACCGACTTCTCGTTGCTCAGGTTTTCACTTCAGAGGAGCTGGTGAAACGCAGATCGGTGTCAGAATGAGACGTTACAGAGTTTCCTCTGCAGGACGAAGGTTTGGTAACTAAAAACTACCTGAATGGTTTGAATTTGTTCAGAGAAATAAACCAGAAGTTTACATACACACTGTCTTCAGGTAAATCAGACCAGAAATGTGATTTTTAGATGAGTTTAAATGACCAAAACTATTTCCACACTGCAAAAACACAAAATCCTACCAAGTATTTTTGGTTTAGTTTCTAGTGGAAGTATCTCAGTTCAATTAAAATAAGACAAAACTAACCTGCACATAACTTTACAGTAGTTAATACTTCCTTAAAATTGGTGGAGAAGTAATTGTTCTGTTAGATTTTTTCACTTATAAACATTTTCCCATGTTGGTAAATGAAACTCTTTTTCATCAACATTAAACTTTTATAGACTTAAACTCTTATTTCTTACTGGAAAGTTATTTCTGTCTTATTTCAAGTGCACTAAGAGGCTGACCCAGACTGGAGCAGCTCCATGATTCTCTTCCCAATATCTGGGATGATTTTATTCTTTTTGTTTCTCTTTGTGTGAAACCAGAAGCGGTGAGTTCCAGGTCTGACCTCACCGATGTGTCAGCTAACTTATTCACCTCTTCTGACCGGTTCCTCACTAACAAACCCACTTTGGTACAAAGAATGTTTATCATTTTTACCACATGGCACAAAGATATAAAAGTTTTAAATGAACCTTTATTGGCTTAGTTCTCACAAGTCTGAACTGGAACTGATCGGCGCCATCTTGGTAGGCAAACATGGACACCGCACAGCAGACGCACGGCTTCAAAACCAACAAAAAGAAAATATGTGGACACTCACTGTGAGATAAAGAGACACGAACAAAATGGCTGCTGTTGGGATCGAGCCGCTTGAGACGGAGAAGGAAAACATGTCAGATGATGTGAAAGTCAACGCCGACCTCCTGCTGTGACTCACCACGGAGGAGCTTCGTCTGGATGCGCACAATCAACGTTTAAATGGATTCGTAAAGGAATAAAGTTCTGGTGACTGGCAGAGTAACAAACCCGAAGGCTACATCTCCGTCTTAGCTAGCAGACAAAAGCTAAGCTAAGCTATTTGTGCAGCTGTACTACAGTAAATATCACTGATATTTTCCTTATTATTACACAGAGGTGGGTACTCAAAACCTGTAACAGAGTAATAGTTGTAATGTACTTTTATTATTTATAAGTTATAACGAGGAGAGAGATGAGAAACATCACCATATGACATATGCAGCAGCCTGAAGAGCATCTGAACCCGGACTCAGAAACTCAGAACCAACACAGGTTTGACCATTTAACAGGTCACATTTCCGGCACAGCCAACAGGAAGCATAAAGGTTAAAGAATTGGAGGAATGCAGTCGGACCCGTTTTGTCTGACTGTCGATGACTGAGCGTTCCCCTCCGGCCTCCGTCTACCTGACTCAGCCCTCCACCTCCGCTCTCTCGCGCTTCGGCCTCTTTTTTCTCGCTGCATCACAAAGGGAGAGTCACGCTGATGTAACGGCGTCTCGGCGCAAGGAGAGAGTTGGACTCCAGCTGGATCTGCGCCCCTCCCTTTAAACGAGCGCGTCCAATCCACCCGCAGCGCTCCATTAAAACCAGACCACATCAACCGGGCCTGAACTTTAAAGGCCAGGTCCCCTTTTCTGCGGCAGGGGAGGAAAACACGGAGCTGGGAGCGGAGGACCTCACACTGCAGGCGCACCTCAGCTCTTTCACGTAGCACCACGTTTCTGCTGCTGGACCACACATCGCAGTGACACTCAGAGACCACAGGGTCCGTCTCACAGTCCAACAAAAGATCTCTAAGACCTCACAGCGGGTCCAGCGTGATTTGACAGGACCGCAGAGAATCCCACACCTGTAGCTCCACAAACCGCAAAGTAACTCCGCCGAGCAGCTGCTGCAGGGGAGCTACGGCTCAGCTCCTACCTGACCATCATCTGCAGCCTCATACTTTAAATAGGAATCAGTCCTTTTGTGTTCAATGCTCCCAATAAGGGAAGCCTTATACTTGCTTAATTTTCTGTGTTTGTTCTGACCGCAGACATCCTTACTTTTGAATTGGCCGTTTGCACGTTGCACACGACTCGCTCCGCCATGACGGACGTCAACACAACCTGCCTGGTCTGAAAACTGGAACATAAAGTCGCTTCATTTTAAAGTGATTCCACTTTATGTCAAATGAAGCTGCACAGACAGACAAGGATGAAAACCAAACCTGTCATTTTGTTTTATTACTTCTGAGAAATAAAACACACAAAATGAAACTTCTGCAGGTGTGACAGATTTATAAGAAATCTGCTGAGTAAGCAGTATGTGACGTAACATCGATGAGCGCATTGCCACAAGGTACGACAGACAGTCAGAACACCGGCTCCAAAGAGCACCGCCACTTCAAGGCTGACTTAAAAACAAGTGGAAGATCCAGACCTTTGTTCCCAGCAGTGAGGGGAAGAATAAAGGAAAAGCCAAGAAAACGTAGCAGGAAGTTCGGGGAGGCGGCCAGATGGACGAACAGCGGGGCGAACGGGGAGACGAGCGAGCCGAGCCAGAAGGATTCCCGGGCCTCGACCTGGAAATCTTTCAAGTTCCTTTCATCGGCTGGCTGACGACGGAAACTTTACAGGAGCCAGATGAGCCGGCGCCGCCGGAGCAACTGGGCGGTCCTCAACGACACCGAGATGCCGCGGCATCACGTTCCCTCCTCAGGAAGCCGAAACGCCGGGCACCGGCCCGCAGCAGAACCGGTCCTCTGAACCAGTTTGGCCTAATGAGCGTTACGGCCTGGAAATCCGCTGCGATCAGATAAATCTGCTCTTCGAGAAAATCCCTTTACAATCTGGAAAACTCATGGCCACCAACATGTGTTTAAGACATTCGAGTGCAAAACTCAAGACTTTGTGTTTCATTTTACTTTTAACAGCAGGAAGTTACAGACCTACTGCAGCTCAGCAAATTAGAATATGATCAAAAATGTCATTTACTTCATTTTTTGTGATAAATTACTTTGTATCAGAGTTGGAGACTCGGGTCACATGACCTGGACTCGGGTCCTTAACATGCAGACTTTAAACTTCACTTTAAAAAACGTTCAATTTGGTTTTTACACCAATAACTTGGGACATGAATTGGACTTGAACCTGTTGGGTATTTTACCCCAAATCTAAAGTTTAAACACATATTATTTATAAAGCAGGCCCCATTAACTCATTTCACTCATTTCATTTTAACCGACGCAGACCAGAGGACATTCAGAGACGGACAGAAATGTCCCTCTGTCCTTCCTGGTGTCTGCTTAACTGCAGCACAACCAAATTAACTAGATTTAAAAATTAAAAAACGAGATGAAAAAACGCCCAAAGCAGATGTTTCTTTCTTTTTGGGTTCATCAATTATGAAGCATCCAACAAAAAATGGAGTGAAACAAGCAGAACCTCCAGGACAGGATCTCAGATGCACCAGCTGGTCGGCATCTGAAGCGACAGGCGGCGCTTTTCTTCCGCTCGGAGGTCAAAGACTGGAGCTAACTGTGTTTTAGCAGCTGGTGGTGCCGTCAGCCTCCCCTGCATGCCGAGTGTTGGCTCAGCAGCGCAGTGAGCGGGTCCGGATCAGAAAGCAGGTTCTGGACCTGAACTCAGGGAAGAGAGTTTCTCTGTCCCATCTTAAAGCCGACCTCCTCCAAGCCGCGCCGCATTACTGCAGTAATTCATGTGAAATGAATCCCTCTGCGTTAGTTTGAGCTTTAAATGGGCCACACACCGTTCGCCGCTTCATGATGAAGACACTGAGAGACGTCTTACCAGTCCACACTCAGTGATCGTCTTCTGTAGGACGACGGTCGGTCTGAAGACGTCTTCTCTGCTTTGGCTGGTCGCTCTTTCAGGGAGAGTCGATGAGTGAATTTGGAGATTCCCGACTCGGACCTGGACGGCAGAACAACAGCAGAAGGAAACATTAAGACCCAACAGGCGGAAAAGGATGAAAGGTTCATCCCAAAGTGAGGCCGTCGGCTACGGAAACATTTTTATAACATGAACTTTTGTTTTCCGTGTCTATGAACGTCTTAGTAGAAATTAAAAACTTCTTGTTTTTCTGAGGATCCATTTTATAGCCGTTGCACAAAGTGACCAGGATGGTAAAAACAAATCCTTGGTTTAAGACTCCAAACTTTTCTGTCACAATTAAAAATGTGGATTTGCTAAACTGCTTGGGGTTTTCAGCAGGAGCCATTTTATGGGACCAGATGAAACAAAAATGTAACTTTCTGGCCTGGAAAAGATTAACATAAAACCAGCTCTGTCTAAGGTACGGTAGAGGGTCTGTGATGCTGTGTGAGTGATTTAGTTTTAAATAAGACCCCAGTGACCTCAGCTAGCTGGGTCTTTCACAGCCAAACCACCGAATCCTGACCTGAGAAGCTGAACTTCAGGAAAACAAACCCAGTTAAACACCATAGCAGACCAAACGTTGTCCTTTAACCAGTATTAACACGAGCAGCGGCCATCAATTCATTTACAAGTAGATTCATGAGGTTCATGTTTTCCCCCTGGAACAAATGTAGCCAAATTAAAAGTTGGATTTTTCCAAATCATCCACTGAGTTGAAACTTCTGCAATAAATGAAATAATGTTATAATAACTCCGCTGGGAGCCGTTAATCTTCATGAAAACAGAGAAAATGTTTCAGAAACAGCCGTTCTCAAAGACAAACAGCCTCACAATGCTTCAGGTCTCTGAGGAAACATGGAGTTTCAGGGGAAAGCCACATTCTTCCTGCCTCATTTTCCCTCAATCTTCCTCAAAGAAAAAAAATCCCACACATTTTAATCTCCTCTGTTGGGCCGACGACGTCCCAGCTCAACTTTTTCTCAAAATTAAAAACAGGAAATGTAATATTTTGGTTTATTCTTGCCCGGAATACATTTGATGAGGCTGCGTAATATTGCTGCAATTACACTGGAGACTAATCAAAATGAATTATTGTGCTCCATCAAAGAGCCGGGCTCAAAACGAGGAAATCCACTCAGCACAGAGCTGGAGACGTGGAAACTCACAACGACTTTTAAGATACGAAACTTCAGCAACAAACTGTGGAGAACTTTAGGGGTGCTACAAAGTAAATAATAATTAAAGAAATAATAATAATTAGTGACTAAAAAGGCTTCTTTTCTCTTTATGTCATCATGTTTTGATGCACAAAAACTTACAGATTTCTTTTCAATGTTTATGGTTGACAAAGTTTGATTTGTTTACAGAAAAGACATTTCTAATATTCTGAGTATATTCATAAAATCAGCGAGTTTCAAGGGGAGGAAATGCAACATGCAAGGGACGCAGGGAAACAGCGCCCTCACAGGTTAGTTGGTGCTACAGCGATGGAGTCAACAGCCAGACCAGCGAGGCGACTGGTGGACAGATTGAGATTCTTCTTTTGCTTCCCTCAGTTTGTGTAAAATCTATTATAATATCCTCAGATTAATTAAGTCTCTGTCCAAACTGTCACTTCATGGTTGTTCCCTGCAAAAATGACCTATTAGTGATTTTCTTTCTCAGTGTCTGAGCTAAATGAATGAAACTGTGGTTTGATTGCATATCAGTCTGTTTACTTTCCTCATTCTCTGCATGTCTGACATCATCTTGAAACGACTTTCAGGACTAAACAAAAGCACTTGTAAGTCCCTGTGCAGAGTGCCTGTTTGCTAGGTCTCAAGCCAACGCCTCTCCATCATTTCTTTGTACTTCCTCCTTCTCACCGCACAAATTGACGTAGAAATGTTTTTTCTACAAGCTTTTTCTAAAACTACAATCAGTTTGGCAGCCATTATTTTATGTGTTGACAGCCAAGTTTGGCGTTTGGTTCCTAGAATCATCGGTCCATTGATCATATAATTACACAATCTGACATTTGAAAAAAAATTGCTTAATGGAATGGACCCTAACCCTAAACCACAAAGAAGAAGACAGGAAGTATCTTCCTAATGACTTTTCACATAAACAAACTTATTCAAGTATCATTTGAATAAGGAAACACCATAATTATTAAATAGTGTTTTCTCGACATTAGAGGAATATTGACAAAGTTTGATGCACATCTGTAAAGGAAACTCAGCCGGTGACGTTCATCTGCTGCGTTTCTTTTAATAAAACCATCATGAGTTCCAAGCCCGAACACGATTTAAAAGGAAAATGTGTAGAAATCATGAAATATGCAGTGCAACGCTGCATGGCTGCACAGCTGCTTTTAAAAAAACTGACATAATTATATGACTCATCTGTTGCCCTGACACCAGAGATCTTTAAACAATTCACATCTTGTAAATATTTCAAAGCCTTTTAGTTCATGTACAGTCAGTGTTTCTCTTTTTAAATACAGTAGAAATGAAAATGCCCAGAGTCTCTTTATATTTCTAATAAAGCAGAAAAGTCCGTTACTGTCGCCGTCCCACTCCAGCGTCCTGCACATTATTCCTGCCTCAGCGCCAGCATCTCCAAACAGCAAAGACAAAGGCATATTTTCCTGTGTGAATCATCCAGAAGGAGCTGAAGGATTTTTGGCAGATTGGTGATGAGCTCCTAATTCAGCGCATTAAGTCCAGGCGCGGCTTCGCCGTCCACTTCAATGCTGTGTGTGAACGCAACTGCAAGCTACTGGTGTTGATTTTCACCTACGTCAACAGCAGCTCGCTGTTCACAGGGGAACCGTAATCAAGTCAGGATTTTCTGCAGTGATCTGGTTCAGATCATCTTTGTTGTTAATGGACGGTTTGGTTTTTATGCGTCTAATAGGCTTTAATCTGTGGCCGGTGCATAAAATAAGAGTCCCTTATAGAAGTTCAAACACATTTTTTCGAGCAAACAGATGACACAACATGACCGTGGGCCTAAAGGATGAGAAGGGTAATGCTTAGAAACACAACGGATGACGACATCAAACGCCTCGGAGGGGCAGAGGACACAGAAAAGGTCCAAGGGGATTCCTTTGAGGGGCCGAGATGAAAAAACGCAGATGTGAAGCAGGTGGGACTGGTGGCAACTGGTTGGAGCTCGGCTCCATGACAGCCTGAGTCCTGGATCGACCCCATGCAGCTGTCCCCGATAACACACACACACACCAGATACACACGGACACACACGGACACACACCAGATACACATGGACACACACGGACACACACACACGGACACACACACACCAGATACACACGGACACACACGGACACACACCAGATACACATGGACACACACCAGATACACATGGACACACACAGACACACACCAGATACACACGGACACACACCAGATACACATGGACACACCAGATACACATGGACACACACAGACACACACCAGATACACACGGACACACACCAGATACACATGGACACACCAGATACACACACGGACACACACACACGGACACACACGGACACACACACACGGACACACACCAGATACACACAGACACGGACACACACGGACACACACGGACACACACACCTACACACGGACACACACACACAGACACACACCAGACACACACGGACACACACACACAGACACACACCAGACACACACGGACACACACGGACACACACGGACACACACACACGGACACACACCAGATACACATGGACACACACAGACACACACGGACACACACACACGGACACACACGGACACACACACACGGACACACACCAGATACACATGGACACACACAGACACACACGGACACACACGGACACACACACACGGACACACACGGACACACACGGACACACACGGACACACACACCTACACACGGACACACACACCTACACACGGACACACACGGACACACACACACGGACACACACCAGATACACATGGACACACACAGACACACACGGACACACACACACGGACACACACGGACACACACGGACACACACCAGATACACATGGACACACACAGACACACACGGACACACACGGACACACACACACGGACACACACGGACACACACGGACACACACGGACACACACACACGGACACACACGGACACACACACCTACACACGGACACACACGGACACACACACACGGACACACACGGACACACACGGACACACACACCTACACACGGACACACACGGACACACACGGACACACACGGACACACACACCTACACACGGACACACACGGACACACACGGACACACACGGACACACACACACAGACACACACCAGACACACACGGACACACACAGACACACACGGACACACACGGACACACACACACCAGACACACACGGACACACACCAGACACACACACACGGACACACACCAGACACACACACACCAGACACACACACATGTTTGTTTTGCTATCTTTGTGGGGACTTTCCATTGACTTCCATTCATTTCTACAGCCTAAACCTGACCTTTACCCTTTTCCTAACCCTAATCATCACATACCTAACCCTAACCCTAACCCATACTCAATGCATACCTTAGTCCTAAATCTGACCCCTGACCCAAAAACAGGGTTTCCCCTCGTGGGGACCAGGCTCCGGTCCCCACAAGGAGCAATTGGTCCCCACAACGTAGTATATGTCAGGAAAATCGTCCCCACAAGGTATTACAAACAAACGCACACACACACACACACGGACACACACAGACACACACACACGGACACACGGACACACACCAGACACACACACATGCACACACACACGCGGACACACACAGACACACACACACAGACACACGGACACACACCAGACACACACACGCACACACGCACACACACACACGGACACACACACACAGACACACGGACACACACCAGACACACACACACACACGCACACACGCACACACACACACGGACACACACACACAGACACACGGACACACACCAGACACACACACACGCACACACACACACACACGGACACACACAGACACACACACGCACACACACACACCATGATGATGAAATCTTCTTGGAGCCCGCTCAGGGTGTCCTGGTGAATCACTCTCTCCCAGCAGAACTGGATTTGCTTTTATTTCCTGCTGCTGACCTCAGTTCAGGAAATCAGTAAAACAAAAGATAAATCTTCCAAATGTAATTGAGACAGGAGGGAAAAGCATATCTTCCACATCTGGGCAAGTTTATTCAATATGAAACTGTAACAAAATAACGTTTTTGTACAAGGAAATCAGAACTTTACACTGTAAAAACACACCGAGTAAATTTGGTCAAACGTTTGGTGCAAACATGCAAGAGCGCTTGAAAAAAGACAAAACTCATAAGTGGCTTTTCAGCAAGATAGGAGCTTATTTTGAGTCAATAATTCCTTAATACTGAAGAAAACGCTCTGGTTCAGATTATTTCATTTATTACACAGGAAAAAAATCTCCTAACCGCTGAAGGTTGTTACTGTGATGAACCAAACCAAACAACTTTGTAAGGCAAAGTGCTGGACATCATTTAACAGCTTAATTTGTCATTCTGTTACTAATTCCCTGCCTGATGTGTCTTCATAGATAAGAAAGGAATCAGAGTTGATACTGATAAACATTTCTGCTAAATGATTGAGGTTAAAAAACATTTAATTCATACATGCAATATGTAACGTTTCTGAACTATTTTCTGGTAAAGATTGTTCCACAGATGTAGTCTTGTGTTTTTTAATAGTAAAATCTGAAACATGCTCCTGTTAAAGAGCTAAAACCTGCAGAAGCCCAGAACGTTTGACAAAATGCAGGAGCCACAGCAGAAGTTCGGCTCAAATGAAACTTATGCTGTCACTTCCACTTCAGCACAACTTCTGTTGTGGCTTTTGCATTCTGCTGGTCCTTCTGGGCCACCATACAGACTCTGTCATAACTCCCTCCAAGCTTCAGGCATTCATTTTGTTCTGACTGGAGCTGCATGGTGTTCAATCACCAAATAAGATGTGATAACCAATCTCAATATATTTCTGCTGCTTATCAGGGCTGATATGATTTTAGCAGCGCCTGTAACTTTCCGGAGTTTTGCAACACAAGCGCGTCTTTGTCAGCTGTGAACTGCTGGTGTGATGATTTGGTGGAGTGTTGAAATTCTCTCACATTCCCCCTCCTTCCTTCACACATTCACAGCTCACCTAATGTTGCCTTCCCTCTCTGTTTCACCGCCATGACAGCAATTAGCTGCTCAGAGGGATCCGTGTGCAGCAGCTCAGCTGAAGCACCGATTGTTCTCGCTCTCACTGCACACAGCTGCAGACCCACTGCTGCTCTCACAAAGCAAACATTGATGATCGTCATGAATTATAGAATCGTTTTTTATAAACGTTCAAGCATCCCATATCAAGCACTGTAAAAAGTTAGAAACGGAGTCAGACTGAAATGTGGCGTCTGTTTCATGGGCAGACGTATGAAAACCACGGTGGATTCAACAACAAAATCTAAAAATAGAAAAATACATCAGTTTAGTTTCTAACAGAGACGACTGAAAAAGTCTAAAGAAGAAATGAATGAAAGTGCAGCAATTGTTCAGATTTCAGAACTAAAACGCTTTAAAAGGTTAATAATCTGAAATTAAATCTATGCCCTCAATATGTAGCAAGTAACTCGGCAATAAGTTATCAAAAAACGTATATTTAAAAAAATAAAATACTGTTTGATATGGTATTATTTACCTCAGCTCAATAATTTATTAGGAAACGCTTCAAAATTGAAAAATCAATTTTGGTCTTTGTTAAAATACATTTTTCACATAAATTCATTTTCAGACAAATAAATAATATTTTAATTTACTGAATAATTACACATGATCAAAATAAATGTTTCAGAAAGTAAAAGTGCTTCTGCTTTCTCCAGAGTAAAGATGGAAATGATACACGTTGCTCAACATGTAGAAACTTTTATGAGATGAGCTCTTCATGCAAACACTGTGTGGAGAAAAACTACCACTGCACTGCTCCACAGACACAGGGCCAAACACGGTGGTGGCAGTATAATCCTGAGGGATCCTGCTTTCCCGCACAAACAGACTGATGGCAGAAAACCTGGAGGTTTGAACCTGGGGTGGAGGTTCACCTTCCAGCAGGAAACCATCCTGAACATAACCGAGTTTATTCAGATCAAAGCATATTTATGTGCTAAAATGGCCTATTCAAAGTCCAGATCCAACTGCTATTGAGAATCTGTCGCCAGTCTTGGAAACTGATGTTCAAAGATGAAGTTAAGATGTTTTCACAAAGAAAAATGGCTGCATGATGGTGGGCGGGTTCGACCTGCACACCTTCACTCTGGTCACCTACAACTCTGGTTCATCCACCAGTAAAAAGCAAATCATATATATATATATATATATATATATATATATATATATATATATATATATATATATATATGTATATATATATATATATATATATATATATATATATATATATATATATATATATATAAACGCAGGAGTGTTTTATGTTTATGCAATACATTAAATGTGGTATAAGAGTCCAAACTGTAAACATGTCTCTTTGGGACTGACTGTTTTCTCAGATGGATTCTGAACAGTGAGCTGCTTCTCAGATCATGCAAAGTGATTTGTGTTATAAAAGCATCGCGTTCCGACTGTTCATGTGGTCTGACTGAGGTTAGGAGGCCCTCAATTACTGCTCCTATTCTACATTACTACGGGACATACAATGTAATAAATAATGAGCATGACAGACAAATATCCAGCAGTTATGGCTGCCGACCTAAAACAACTATTTTGTAAAGAAGGCAAAACAAAACTGAGCTTCTCTTTCATGTCTCTTATTTCTGCTGTTGCTGCCAGTGGGAGTGTTATGACAAAGGAAGCTGCCCACCAGCGTAACAGACACACAGCGAAGGAGCCGATGCTTCAGCCACACAGATAAACATAAGCAGAGTTTTAACTCTTGATGCATTTCATTAGGTCCACAAAAAAGGCTTTCAGTGCTCCAATCATAAAAGGAGGCAGCCAAGCTATGAACATTGCTAATTAAAATCGGCTCAAAGAAAACCTTGTTTTCCACTCGCCATCTCCATCCAAACCCCTGTCTGCCTGTACGTCTCCCTACAAGACAGAGGTTGCCTTTATTTCACTGGGACTCGCTCCACAGCAATAAAACACGCTGATTTTTCTAGAAGCTAATGAGATTTTCACTCAGTTGTTATAAAGTGATGTTATCTGCATTGCAGGAGGAGCGATCTGTTGGGGTTCCTGATGAGAGGCAGCAGCACAGCAGGCATTACGCAACATGTCAGGCACTACTTTTTTCTTAAATTGATGAGCCTATTATTGGAGCAGAGTCTGAGACAGAGAATGACACAAATCATAATTTAAAGGGGGTGAAAACATATTTATTTCACAACAACATTCTGCTGCATGCTAAAGTAAACATGCTCCTCACTGCAGATTGCAACATTTGGAGGAAGTTTGCTTGTTTTATGCGGAGCAACAAAAAGATGCACCAAACGCCCAGAAGTGAAACGGATGCAGAGCCGGACCAGAGAGCAGAGAGAGGAGAAAGAAGCTCAAATCGTCTCCTTTTGGGGTTTTTCTGTCCAGATTTATAATCATTCAGAAAATTTTAAGAGGAGCAGCAAAAGCAAATGAGGTGGATCAGCAGCGCTCAGCAACAGCTAATGGAGTCATCCAGGACGTTACTGTGGAAAACCATAGTTTAGCATGTTTTGGCGGTCATGAAACACTTATACAGCAACAGTCTTCAGTCAGAGGCTTCTTCAGATGTGTTGCAACACTGACTGCTACAAGAGATCCTTCCTGCCCACAGCGACTCTTTGGAGACACTTGGAAGATATGAGTTACAGCATTTAATTTCCCTTTGGAATAAATAAAGTATTGAATTAAATTAAAGCATTTTCTTAAAGCAGATTCTCAATTGTGTTTAGACCCAGACTTTGACTAGGCCATGTTAACACATAAATTGTATTTAAGCATGTTGGCACGATGGAAAGGGAACCTCTAGTCAACAGACTTTCTTCCAGGATTGTACTGGATTCAGCTTCCTCTGTCTTCCCACCAAATCTGAAAAGCTTTGTCGGCTTCCCCACAGTATGATTCTGCCACCACCATGTTATAGAGTTGCTGCTACAAACGTCCCCATCACTTTCTCCCTGCTGCGTTCCCTGGTCTTCATGAAGCTGCTTATTCACCAATGTTCTCTAACAAGAAGTTAAATTAGTCGACTCTGATTGCACTGGATTTTAATTTAGGGGTATCATGGTAAAGAGGGCCCTCCATTTAACAAGTTCATGTTTCAGTGTGCTGCTCTGTCATATAAGATGTATCAGTTTAATGCAATGTGAAAAGCTTAAAGGTTGTGATGCTTTCTGCAGGCCAGCGGACGTCTGACGGAGACAGGAGGCCGGTTCCTAAAAACAAACTCTAAACCAAACTGGATCATCATCAAGAGCTAATTATCTAACTAAATGTTACTTTACCAGTGCAGGGACTCTGTTATCATCCCACACATGTCTTCTCATATGTTGCCCATCCACCCACTTTGGTAAACAGAGATATTTCCATCTCGCCTTATTCCCCTTCATCTTTGTCTCTGAGTCATACTCATCATTTCATCTTTATTTTCTTTTCACATGCCTTCCTATCATTATTTCACTCTGGCTTTCCACAAAGTCGGCACATACAAAATTTGTCAGGCAGACAGAAATATGGGACGCATTTGATGGAGTTTTTCAATGTCGGCTGGCTCCCTGCGGTGTCGGGTTTGATACCGTTCCCTCTGTGTCCTCTGCTGTGTTTGATGTGTTGCGTAACGCTGACTCCACGCAGCAAGATACACAGATGATGGATTTGCAGTGAAATTAAACTTGAATGGAGTTGGAAGCACATAGAAGCCTGTAAATTATTAGCGCCTGTTGCTGGAGAACCGCGCCGCCGAGAGAGGAGGGGCGAGGCCGACGGAGGAACTTTTCGCTTGCTTTCACTTCGGCAGAATTCATGAGATAACTGGAAACGTTACTTAGAAACCAAACACAGGAGGATCGTCGTCTTCAGATAAACAGAAAACACAGTAAAGCTGTCAACCTGCATTTATAAATTAATTCTAACATCAACATGAGAACACAGACCAAAAACCTACTTCAGAAACAGTGAAGAGTTTTCATTTATTATAAAAAAGGACCTGAGTAAACATAAAACAGTTTCCAAATGAGAATTCTGGTTATTGGGTGGAAAAAAGTTATCAAAACCAATCTTTGTGTGAAAGTTTCATTTATTTTCTAACCATAACTAAACTATTTTCCCCACATCACTGTTAAGCTGTTTAATGTAGATTGTACTTTAAAGACAAAGGCCACTTTAAATTATTTGGCCAAATATAAATCAGAGCAAAAAGAGATGAAATGAGGGGGGAACCCCACGGCTCCTTCTCGGGTCCCTTTCATTCAACATGTTGTCACTCGTCCTGCTTATGAAGTACTACAGGTTTACATGCTTTTAATGTAAAACTTTACTGTCACCACTTGACCATTATCCCACACTGAGCCAGTGAATGTGTCAAAACTTTCTCCAGAAAAGCAGAAGTTGTATTTTATCCCAACTATGTGAGGCTAAACATTAAAACTCAACTGGATTTGCTGAGGCTAAAGATGAAAGACAGCAAATGGCATGAGACACGCTGCCATAGTAAAGCATTTTGTGAATTTTCCGAATGTTTGCTTGAATTTCTCATTTTATATTCCTTTTTTTATGTAATGCTTTGTGTTTTAAATATGCATTTTGCATTTTTAATGCACTTTATCTCCGGTTTCCTCTACTGTGAGGTCCTTCCTTTGGCAGTTAAATATTTGATAAATTACAGAAATTAATCATAAACAAATCTCACATATATGTGGGGTATAAATGTATTTTACAGGGATTTTACGGTATATTCTGTTGATTTTTTTCTAATGAGTTGATTCCTCTTAATGTAGCGGTTTATATATCCTCTGATGAAAACAAAATAGCTGTGAAGATTATAGAAAACTACTTTAAATCAAAGTGAGTATAAATGTTGAATGTGCGTTTAAGTGTTACATTCAGCTGAGTGACGTTTGCACTGAAAGTCAGACTTTGGAAAGTTCTGCAAAGTGAGCTCGTTTTCTAACACACACATAATGATGTGGATGCTTTAGAAAGCGATGTGTGTCTCTGGACTCCCAGCATCCCTGAAGCCACATCAAATATTACAAATGCTCTCACACACAGTTACTTATTTTGCTGACATAAGTATACCATCTTCATGTAATGAACCAACACAAGATAAACAATAAAGCTCTAAAAAAAACACCCTTTGTTGTTGAGATCTGCTGTGCTTACCAAAGCCACACAAAAAATAAAAAGTCTTGAGAGAGGGCCAGCGGCGGTCCACTCTCCCCGCTGAGCTAGCTCCCTCTGCTACCGCTATTACCACTATTGTAAATACTCCTCGATGTGTGTTTACACTGGGATCGCAGAAATCTGGAAAAGAAACGAGATGAAAGCTGGGAAATGAAAAAATGTGTTACTAATCAGACGGTGGGAACAGTAAGAAATCCCTATTATCTCATTTCTAGATTCAACTATTTCTCTGTGTTGATGCGGTGGGTCCTCCATCTGCATCTCTGCCTACTTGGATTCAGAGTTTATCGCTCTGCTTGTTTCTAATTAAAGCTGAAAAGTAAGAAAAAAAGAGACAAAAACAGAGCAGCTCAACCGCTGTGGTTGACTAGTCAAAGCCTCTGTTGGCTACAGACTGAATAAAATATCACAGAATCGGTGATGTCACGAACATTATAGCATGGATTATTGTGGAAGGCCTTTGGTTTATGTGTCACTGGTAACCACAGCAACAAGCAGCTACTGCTGCGAGGGAAAAATGATTCAGTCCTACGAAAACATGACGGTAAACTAACAACATGCTCTAAGTAACAGAAACTTTAATGAGAAAAAACTGGAACGTTCAAGAAGGTTTCAGCTATAAAACAGAAAAACAACTTGGTGCAAAAGTAAAGTGTGTTTGCAAAATGTAGAGGGACGAAATGAGCCAAAATGACTGACTTTTACTTTATAGAATGGATTTAACTGGAGTTCAACAATTTCATTACTTAACCCTAAAAGGTTAGTTTTGAAAAGCCACTCAGGAAATCTGAACTTCATCTTTTGCATGATCTGGTTTTCTGTCCCAAGGTTTAATAACTGTTAAAGTAAAATGCCACAAATTCAAAGCCAACTGAAGTTTTGTCGCACGGTTCCTGTAATTCAAACTCGTCTCACTGTGATGAGTTAACACAGTCGGTGTGTAAAACATAAAGGCAGTGAACGGAAGCAGCTGAAAGTCTCACTTGGTCACACACAATGACTTGGTGTTTTTGTTTTAAGGGTTTAACTTCACAGCTGTATAAATGTTTTGTTTTTCTTCTGAAGATCCCTGTCACTTTAAATGCAAATAAGCTGCTGCTGGCCACACCCCCAACTCAATGTTTACACTTGCATGTGAAAATGTCTACCTACAGATGCACATATTAGAAAAGCATAAGTGGAGTCTCCAGCACAATGAAGAAGAATACAGCAGGTGGTTTTTGGATGGTAAGTCAATAACAAAACATGTCTTTTCCAGCTGCCATTGTACAGCTGATCAAATGTGCTGGAGCTCTGTTCGGGTTGCTAGGTAACAGGACTGAGCTCAGTTCTGGTTGCTAGGTAACAGGACTGAGCTTAGTTCTGGTTGCTAGGTAACAGGACTGGGTTCAATTCTGGTTGCTGGTAACAGGACTGGGTTCAATTCTGGTTGCTAGGTAACAGGACTGGGCTCAGTTTTGGTTGCTAGGTAACGGCACAGTGCCTGTCAAATGTGACTTAACAATTGGGAAGTTTAGAAAACGGTTCATTTACTGGACTCCAAAAAAACATTAAGTTATTGTCAAAAAATGTTTTTCTTGAAAGCGTCTTGGTTGTTTTTAGAAGCAGTTGTGACCCAAATTGAAGAACAAAAAGTCGTAAAATGTACGTTTTGCATAATAAATTCTCTTTAAATGTTCATCCTGTGAATCCGAAGCTTCTGCCTGAACTTTGGCCCTGCTTCAACCACACAGCACCGTGAGTATTTGGTTTTCTGTGTGTTTATTGGTCAATATGTCGCGTCTAATCCGTGATTGTTCCCAGCTGTTTCCCCTGATTTCCCTTTGTGTATTTAATCCCACCTGTGCTCCCTGCTCCCCGTCAATCCTCCTCTACCGTTGCTTGTCCCTGTGTCTGCCCCGTTCCTGTGTTGGGCCAGTTTCCCAGTGCTCCCAGTGCTTCATTGTTCACCTGTGCTGCCTGGACCATTAAAACCATCATTCTCTCACTTCAACCTGGGTCCTCCGCATCTATCCTCACCACCAACAAACACACTTCATGACAAAAACATGACTCTGATTTATAAGGTAGAACAAACCCTCCTGTCGCCTCAGCAGTTCGCTGTCATGTCGTCACCCTGCAGCTTTCAGATACTCCGTCAGCCAGACGCAGGGCTCTAGAGGCGTTTTCTGTGCTGTACAATTGTTTTAAGATTACTAATCTGCTGTCAAAAACAATGGAAAAGCAGATTAGGATTTATTCATGTTTCAACTGTTGACGTGTTTTTGACTCTAAAAATAGCAGAAAGGCAGAAAATACGTGGCGCCCTGTCTGAACGATGCCGTTCCCATATCTGCCCTGCGTGTTGATGTCATACTAAGATATCCAGCTCTAAGTGAATAATGTTCCTGATGTTGATGACATGCGTAACGTAAACTCCAGCCAAGCCTCGCTGAGTCTCCTTTCTGACGCCAAGTAAACACGTGAATATGTACTCACATATTACTCTCTATAGTAGGGCTGTGCTCAGGCCCTCGCTCTCACATGATCGTGCCATTTTAAGTCTGTATGTAGTGGCGTGAACATCTCATTTATTCCCAGCCACGCTGCTGTTACTTGTCATTTTCTCCACCATGGCTGCTTGTCTCCTGGCAACAGATGTCTCTGACTCCGGCACACCGAGCGCTCACTGTGCCAGAAAACGATACTCATCATGCCTCATCATGAGGCGTCTTCGTACAGAACGGAGCGCACCAGTCGACAGCCTCCACATCACATCCAGGCACACCGAACGTAACCCAGAGACCAGATAAACACGGCTCGCATCGTCACGTTTTTACTCAATGCATCAACAGATTGAGCTCGATTGCAAGGCGGCTTTTTGTGTTTAACTTAAAAATTACATATGATAAACTCAGAAACGTCGACGTGCATTATGTGCTCATGCAAACCTGGCTGAACTTGACCAGAAACGGAAGGAAGATGGGAGGAAAAGAAACTCTTTTAAAGAAAATCAGTGAGTTAAAATCATCAAACTGATTTAATCAAATAAAATTTGGCTTAAAAGAGTTTAATAAATAAACAAGATATTTCTCTTCTGTGCATAATCACTGCAAAAACACAAAATGTGACCAAGTATTTTTGGTTTATTTTCCAGTACAAATGTCTCAGTACACCTGACATAAGATAAACTAACTTAAAGCTTTGTAGCGAGATGAAGAGGTTTAAGTAAATAATTCCTTAATATTGATAAAAGTTCTAGTTCCACTGGCAGATTATTCACTTTTCCCATAAGATAATTTATCTGAACTAGAACTTTTTCATCAATGTTAAGGAATTATTTACTTAAAACAAGTGTGTATGTCTTGCTGAAAAATGACTTATAAGTTAGTACACTTGGAAAAGACAAAACTAAGATATTTGCACAAGAAACTTTACCAAAAGATACTTGGTAAGATGTATGTTTTGCAGTGACGTTGCATTGTCCAGAAAGATGAAAAGCCATAGAAGGTTCTTGCTAAACAAGCTGCCAGAGATCTAAACCCAAACATGTTGATGGAAAGTTGAGTGGAAGAAAAAACTGTGGCCAGTTGTAACAGGGATAACCAAAGCCTTATGAGGATTACCTGAGTTCATGTTTTAAGTTGTGGACAAACTTTTTAATATTCCAAATGAAACTGAATTTGTGTTTTGTTTTGTTTTTTATCAGCTGTAAAAAAACAGCTGATGGTTGTTTCATAACCATCAAAATAAACAAAAGGTTTAAAATTTCTCTGTGAAATGAGTGTGATATGTTAGGTTTTATAAAGTTCACTTAAAACAACTTTTTGGTGAAATTTCAATTTATTGATTTGGTTCACTTGGATCCAAATCTGGTAATTCTGCCAGATTTGGTTTTATTTCTTTTCAGAATAAAACTAAACTTGAAAAGAAATACATGCAGAGTCATGCATTGTGTGCAAAGATGTTGATTTACTTTGCTGGTAAACAAACGTGAATCTAAAAGTGGACCCGTTTGTGTTCATTAAGTGTGCAGCCGTATGCAGACATGCTTCCAGTTCAGAATTAGCAGACTTATATAATTCTTTTATGAGTTCAAACATCATTTTCATTTTTATTTATTTTTGTGGTTCCTGTCGGTCCACATAGTGGAACGCTGTGAAAACCAGAATGCCGGAGAGGAATTACCGCTGCAGACTGGATTATGGCTCATAATCCCACTTGTGTTTCAAACACACACAAACATGGAAATTTGATTACATTTGCACACAGAGGAATAAGGTCAAAGTTTCAAGTGAGCAGCTTAAAGGAACAGAGCAGAATAAAAGCGCTGAGCTCAATACGGACTTTAATTACAACATCCAGAAAACAGACGGAAAACGGCTGCAGTGAGGTGCATCTATAATGATGAGTTATTTCTAATAACTGGATTTTCTCACCTGGTGGGGAGAGCAGCCAAAAGGTTTACTCAAGTAAAAGTAAAAAGTTACTCAGGAGTAAGAAAGTATTTGGTGAAACGTCGACTCAAGTTCTGATAACTCATCAAATTATTAATCATTTCATATTTAAAAATTGGACCAAAATGAAAATTATGCATATAAATAAAAACAAAATAACAAAATCAAGCAAAAGGAAATTTTTCCAAATCAGTTTCTTTCAATATAAAACTGATGAAACTTTAACTGCAGGCCTGTGGAGTTTTGATTTGCTTTTCATCCTGAAATTTTAGAAATACTTCATAATAAAATTACCCAAGTAAAAGTAAAAAGTACAGTGTGGTAAAAATATTCCAAAAGGGGAAAATGTTTTTCAAGTAAATGTAAATTTAAGCAGCTACTACTGAACTGCATGCAGACAAACAGCCGTTCATTATGAATCCCTGATGAAGAGGCGGTTAAATTAAAGAGACTTACCTCTTCTGCTGGTTTTCTTTTCGGTCTGCGGAGCCCAAACTCTAAAAAGAAAGAGAAGAAGATTGTTCATTAGAATAACAAAGGAATGCATTCTAGTTTTCCATCATCAGGAGCTTACAGAAAAGCCTTCAAGAGTTCCCAGCTCTGACGGTTCAGGAGGTTCAGAGGACTGGCTGGTGACTACCTGCATGCAAAGTGGGAACTGTGCAGCTGTATGTTTGTGTTTAAAAGGAAGGGAGAGTGAGGGGTATTTTTAAAAGCCTTTTTTCCTGGAGGTAAAGTCCTCTGAGTTCAGAAAGCATCAGTTTGAAACTGATCGTTCCTGCAGGCGCTGCTCAACAGGGGACATTCAGATTCTTCCCTCCAAAGGGAGAGCAACCTTCAGGGCACAAGCCACCCAAAAATACACCCAAACGGAGAGGTGGCAGTAAACCAACGGAGCTGCCGACGCCGTCCACATCTTCCTGAGATGCTCAGCGGTGCCACAGCAGAGTGTATGCACACACACGTACGCATCTTCACCATTTGGGACGAACACGTGTCAACGCCGAACCCGAACCCGAACGTCAGCAGCGTCTTGGGACTCAGCTCAGGCATGAAGCCTGCTGCGAGGGGAAACAGCCAGTTCTGTCAATCACTCCCAACCGTAAGCTAACGCTAACAGTAAAACCGAATGGTGCCAATGGGCTGGGATCCTTCATCTCAAGGTTAATCTGTATCCGGTACTTCGCAGACATATTGATAACCCATAAAGGTGAAGATAGGTATATGGGCAATACAAAACACGTCCATTACTTTTTTTTTTTATTTTGCACTAAATTGTTCTTAGATAACGAGATTTCAATTCTGCCTATTTTGAGTTGTTTTAGGGTGTCCTGTCACTTTAAATCCAAATAAGCTGCTGCTGGCCATGCCCCCAACTCAACGTTTACACAGCACATCTTTGAAAAGCAGAAGTGGAGCCTCCTACACAACCAAAAATAATGCAACAAGAGGTTTCTGGATGGTAAGTCAACAACAAAACACTTTTGTTTTTTCCAGTAGCCATTGTACAGTGTATAAAACCAGCTAAACAAACATGCTGGAGATTTGGTTGCGTTGCTAGGCAACGGGCTGGGGTTGCTAGGTAACAAAGTTTGTTGAATGTGACTTAACATTCAGAATGTTCATTTTCCAGACACCAAAAAACTTTAAGTTATTGCCAAAAAAACACAGCTGGGTGTTTTTTGGGCTGTGCTTTATGTGGCAGACCAACAAAACACATTTTACAAATTAAAATCTTAAAGTCGATTCAGATTCCGTTACTCTGATTCCCCCTAAATAAAATCCAGAAACCAATTAGCTTTAGGAGCTGCAGAAACATTTAGCTAAGACGGGAAAGTCTACCAGTCATGCACCGACCAAATCTGGCCTTCATGAGAGTCGATTTGCAGTTTGATACAAACCATGTAGAGGACACACAGAGGAAGTGAGATCATGCTGTGGGGGTACCTGTCCTCATGGAAGAACACATTTTCTTTCTGTTTTCCGTTTGGTTTTATTGCAATAATTGGTAGAAACTCCAGAGACTTCAAACAGCCAGAGATGCTTCAGTCAAACTGGACATCAGAGACGACGGTCGGCGCTTTCATGTCAGTCACTCTGTGACATTTTGAACAGAAAGATGTTACTCTGGCGTTTTAAGCGCGGCTTTTATGTGAGCGATGAGTTGACATTTTAACCAGGACCTGACTTCTAAGCGCATATACAGCCTCTTCATATGGCTTCAGGCTCCTGGCGGGGGGAGGATATGGTGACCTTTTACCCCAGCAGCTCCCCCACCGTCTCCTCAGGTATTACCACGCTCCCTCAGAGCGAGGACGGCAGGCGGCCCGGCTGCATTCGGCAGAGAAGCCTGCAGGGGGGAAGGACTATTTCTGGAAGCTCTATTAGGCAGAATTAATGATCAGGATCAACATTTTAGCAATACTTTAGGATCACACTGGTGGAAGTGCAATTATGAGCAAATACATCTTTGTGTCAGTGTCAAACATTCTCAGTTAAATTGTTCGTTGTAGTTTTTTTAATTTTCAACATTGATTAGAAAAGTTTAAAAAAAATCACCTTTGCCTTTAGCAACACTAAAAATATCTGAACACAGACACGTTTGGCTACCAACATGTTGCCAAAGTTATTACTTTAAGTACTTAAAATGGTCTGAAATACAAACAGGCTTTTCCAATTTTATGTAATTACTAATAAGATATTATCTGTAAGGAGAAAAAACTGAGGATGTCCCTAAATAAAATGTCCAGTTTTGCTGCCACTTGCTGTCATTTGATGCTTGATATCAGTCACTAAAGGAAAAGTCTCTGCTTCAGCTCACCTGAATCAAATATTTAGGTAAATACTGGAGCTCTAGAGACTCTGACTGCATGAGGAGGTAACTGAGCCTTTAGCTTCAGGTCTCTGGCCCAGAGGGTGGAAGGTTTTACTCCTTCCTAAACGTCGGGTCTTTCCTGCTCTACATCTCACAGGTTCATAATTTGATCAGGACAGAGTATGTTGTTACAGACAATACTGACAATTATCAAGATGGTTTCCAGCAACAAAGTGATTCTCTTTCACAAACCAACCAAATCCTTTGATTTGCTGCACCAAGAAAATTACACAAAACCTCTGAAGACACTGAGCACAACGTTCTCCTTCACAAAATGTAAACTGAAATTATTTTAGCAGTCGTACGATTATTATGTTTTTGTTTTTGCAAAAGGTCACGTGCCATTTCTCCTGCTAGCGCTAAGCTAACGCATTTGTTTTGATTGTATTTACCCAGAATGCCCTGCACTGTAGTCCACTTCCTGCTTTTGGAGCATCTACAGTCCGCTTGGCGTTCACATAGGCCTCCAAACCGCAGCAGAGTTCACTTCAAATGAACTTAGACTGGCGCCTTTAGGCAGAGCAGCGTTTGTTCAGACTGACTGAACTCTTAGATTTATTCTGGTTTCATCAGAGCCTCTGTAGAGCTGATCGGCCCAAACAGGAATAAATTAAAAAAATAAATACGTTGCAACACATTTATAAAGTCCTGCACAGGGCTGTCATGGTAACAAATTTTACTGGACGATAAATTGTCCCAGAAGTTATTGCGATAAACGATAATATTGTTGTTTAGAGACCATTTTTACGTGAGTAAATGGCAAGAAAACTTTGTCAAAGATCAGTAAACTTTAAATCTAATGGACATTTAACACTGGAACTGGAAGACATTTTAAATATCTAAAATAAACAAAACAACAAATAAAATGAATTTTGAAGTCTTTGTAAACAAAACTGCCCTTCAAAATAAGAGCTGGTTGAGACCAAAACACCAAACTGAAAACTTTATCATCCAGTTTTTGGTAGAAAGAGAGAAAAAGAGATAAATGATCAATCATACCAATGGAAATAACTGTTTGTTTCAGTTTGTCATGCAATTAATTGACTTATTGATTTATTGATTATTGACAGGCCATAGAGCAAAAGGTGATGCCTGCAGTTTGTTTTAATCAGAGCAAGAAGTGTATCAAATATTATTCGCAGACTTTTTCAGAAACATCTGTCATTCGAACAGTAAATCTGAACTTTGTAGAGTATAAAACGTTTGTTTTACAGAAACAGCCACTGGTAGTAATGCAGAGGGAACGAATGTTTTAGGCTGGCGCCCAGTGAATCCATCAGATCAGTTTCACTCTGTGCATCATGGAGGCAGGTGGCTCCACCACAAACTTGGCATTCCTCTGCAGCTGTGAAATCACGCTGATTGGTAAACTATAAGCCGTTTTTCTGGGTGAAGCTTCGAAAAGCATTAATCCTCCTCAGCGTGAGGTTGCTCCACACAAAACAAACAAAAAAAACAAACACACAGAGTTAAACCCGCACAGGACTCCAGAGCTCACAACACGGCATAGTCAGGATTCACCGCTTCCAGCAGACATACCTGTTAAATCCAACGCCTCCCCTAAAGTCCTCAGCGCGTCGCTTCAGCCTCAACTCCAACTGCTGCTCACCTGTTCAACTTCAGCCCCATTCCTGCCTGCCCCGTGCTTCCCTGCTTTCTGTCCAAAGCTGCCGGTTGTACGAAGGCTTTGCGAAAGCTTGGTTGGTGGCTGCAACTGCCACTGACTTGTTGTACTTTAATTGTGGTTGCTAGGCGATAAGCTTCTCCAATTCAGCTCACCGAGTGGAGGGGAAGAAAGGGGAGAGAAGGAAGAGAGGAGGAGGGGAGGAAGCGAGAGAATAGGTGGCGGGGGTGAGGAGGAAATGCTCATTATGGACAGAAACCAGGAGAGAAAGATACGGACAGGAAGAAACCGGCTTCACACGCAGAGGAGCCAGAGATCCACTCACGGAAAAGTAAAACGTAGCCGAACAAGAAATTACTCAAGAGTGAAAATGAATTTGGTAAAAAGTCTGCTCAAGTACTTACAGTATCAATCAATTAATATTTAAAAATTACATCATCAGATGGGCCAAAATGTAAACTTAAGTGGAAATTCTGGTATTTTAAGGACCAAAATGACAAAAAAATAAAGAAAAACGAAAAATTTCCCAACTCAGTTTCTGTGAATAAAAAAATTATGAAATGTGAACAAAAACGGGGGCTGCACAGTGGTGCAGTTGTTGCCTTGCACCAAGAAGGTTCTGGGTTCGATTCCTGGCCCGGGTCTTTCTGCATGGCGGATCTCTCCGGGTACTCCGGCTTCCTCCCACAGTCCAGAAACATGAAGTCAACTGAAAACTCCCCAGATGTGTTCATGGTCTGAGATGGGCACCAAAAACAGCAGGTGTCTGTCTGTGAGTTTTTGGCTGTTTTTCATTCAGTGGGGCAAAAATCCATAAATTTTACTCGAGAGTAGACACTTCATAATAAAATTACTCAAGTAAAAGTAAAAAGTACAGCGCAGTGAAAATACTCCTAAAGTTACTAAAGTAAATGTAATTGAGAAAATGTAAGTTGTTGCCACCCAACTGTGATGGAGGGACAGTGGAGAGGAAATTTTCACTGAGGTTTCAGCTTTGCTTCATTTCATTTTGTTTACGTGACGTAAACTGATTAGCGCATCCAGAAAAATGAATTCACGCTAAGCTAAGTCCGCTACACATTGTCAAAGTTGGCAAAAACGCTAAACTGCTGAACAGAAAAATTAGTTCAGCCATTAGCAGCAGAGCGCCCACCACTGGCTAGATGAGCAAACCTATTTAAAAAGAAACTATTTTATATGACGTGGCGGTTTGATCAGGCTGCAGCAGACAGCAGGAAGGCTAATCAGGGCGCTAACATGGTTGCTCTGTTTTTCCTGTTTCTTTTTACAAAGGAAGGCTACAAACCAATGCTAGGTCATAATTAGCATGGCTAACTGTTAGCTTGGATTAACGGGTAAATGTGAAGCACAGTAAAGTACAGTAATTTTTTCCTGCCGTTCTGAAAATACTTCACCTCGTATGACACACGACGCTGCTGCCATTTCCTGGATGCGTCATCATCAAATGACTGGTTATAAAGATGATGGAAGAAGACTTAAAGCGCCAGAGGACAAACATTTCTGTAGCAGCATGCAGCCCACGCTGCTCTTTACACCATGAACTGCTTTTCCAGATCAGCTTGACCTTTTCTGGGACCTTTTGGCCTGGGATGTCCTGGAGGCAAGTCCTTTACATCACAGAGCCTGCAAGAGGCTGCAAACCATAAATGGGCAAATCTTATCCTTAGCATGTCATGCCTGTCAAATATTCATTATTTATTTAGCCTGAGTCACACTTATTTTTGTATAGAGGGGAAAAATTAAGTAATTAAAAAGATATGGAACATGTTAGGTAAGGTCAACAGTTACGCACGAGGAAACGTGACTTTCTGTGCAGCATCCTCCACGTTTACGGAGTGAAAACGTCTTTAAACGATTCAGAAAGAAGATTCAGAAAAATGCAGCTTTTACTCCAGTATCATCACATTAAAAAATGTTTATGAAACTCAAACTTGAGTTTAATCTTCATATGTTACGTTAATCCAGGTGTTTAGGACAATGGAAAGAATGATTCTATCTACACTACGAAAACAGAACATCTTATAAAGTAACTTTGGTCCAGTTCATAATGCAAATATCTTAGCGTACTTTAAATAATACAAACTAACTTAAAAGTAACATTTCGGCAAGATAGAGACTTAATTGAAGTAAATACTTCCTTCCTATTTAATATATCCACTGGCGGATTATTTCATTTATAGCAAAACATTTTCCCACATTATAAGTTAATTTATCTGCCACTGGAACTAGAAACTTTTCATCAATATTAAGGAGTTATTTACTTAAAACAAGCCTGTATGTCATTCAGAAAGTTACTTTTAAATTAATTTGTCTTATTTCAAGTTTATTAATATATTTGCACCAGAAACTGGACCCAAATTACAAGGTAGGATTTTGTGTTTTTGCAGTGTAAATATGCTAATATACAATAATACAATACAAAACTGAAAATAAAAAATAAAATACAGCGAAAAGTGTTGAAAAAAATGGAAAAAATAAATAAAAATAAAATAAAACTCAGATATCAAAGAAACATTGAAATAGTCATAATAAAATGCTTCCAATTTGTTTTATCAATCATCAGATATGATTTTAACAGTAGATGGATCAGTGGCCACCGTTTTTAAAAAGTACCAAAGAAAACTGCAAACCAGCTGAAACACTGAGTTCCTTTAAATCCGAGGTAAAAATATCTAAAATATCTACAATAACTCTTTGTTATTAATCTGAATTAATATGAGATACAACAATTAATATTCCTTTGATATTAATAAAATACTTTTGAACTGAATTATTTTTTACTCATAATATTTGGTGTATATTTGCTTAATTTTGCTGTTTATTATTTGTGCCATAATTGGTTTCTGTATTATGTTTTTATAGTGTAAAGCACTTTGAACTGCCTTGCTGCTGAAATCTGCCATACAAATAAACTTGACTTCAATTAGATGATGCAGGGAGGAAATTTTATTTAAGACTTTATTTAAGGGTGTGAATGGAAAAAAAGCACACCACACTTTTCAGACTTTTATTTGGAAAAAACATGAATCCACTTCTCAGCTTTAGGCTGTGCTGGTGTATTGCATGAAATATCAATAAAATACACTGAAGTATAAGACAAAAAAAGAAGAAGTGAAATAATGAATGGTGATCAACAGTTCAGCAAGGCGCTGAAGTTTTAAGCTTCACTGTGGTTTAAGAGACAAATAATTTAAATAACTCCCACATTTCTAAGGCAATAAACATAAAAAGAGGGAAAGAAAAGCTAATTACAAGGAACAAAGGCATCAGACAGCCAGCTACACAGACTTATGACTTCATTAACTGCAGACCAAATTAAAAAAGTATTTCTACTGGAAGGAAAATTACAGGGAAGCCAGTTAGCAGGTACACATGCAGGTACACAAGCGAGGAAACACACACACACACACACACACACACACGCACACACACACACACACACACACACACACACACACACACAGGCGTGCTGTGCTTCACACACGGCATCAGCAGAGCGGAGTGATAATAGAGAGACGGGTTGGTTCTCCCCCTTCTGCCTCCACGTCTCCACTTTTACAATTTCATTATTTGAATAGGATTCCCCTCCCAAGTCTCGTGGTCTCGGGACCAAAACACGGCTCATAAATCAACACAGCGGAGACTCTGGATATTTACCCATAAATCACTGCGGCAGCGCGGAGCCACCTACAATCAGGCTAATGGGCCTGGAAGACGTGCTGTCATCCAAGCCATGATGTCACCGGGCCTGTGGGTGTTGATGTTGGTGGTTGGTCTCTGGTTCGGAGTCAGTCTGCGTGTGTGTGTGTGTGTGTGTGTGTGTGTGTGTGGGGGTGTGTGTGTGTGCGTGTGCGGGTGCATCCTGCATATGTGACTGCGGGTCTCTAGCTATGTGCATGTGTGCAGTTTGAGGGGGGCGTCTGGGTGTGTGGTGGTAGGTCTACACTTCTGCTTGTGTAAGTGTCTGTGGTGAGTGTGTGTGTTGCCTGTGGGAGGTAGGGTATCTGTTTATATGGGTTTATCCGTGCTGGGGTGGCCGGCCGGCATGCGGCGCGGTGCGGCACAGCGCGGTGCGGCCCGGCGCGGCACAGCGCGGTGCGGCGCGGCGCGGCGCGGCGCGGCCCGGCGCGGCGCAGTGCGGCGGCCTCCTCTGTCAGTAGATTCTTACATCATGTCTCAGAGTTTGCGCTATAGTCGTCTATTCACATTTGCACACTTGAGTTGCACATCTTTGCTCTAGACTTCACACACTCACCGACGCGCAGATGCATGCACTCCCATGCATATATTTGCTTTTGTGGTTATTGCTGGCTTACAGTGGGTGTGGGATTCCATGGAGAGAATCTAAACAAGTCGCGCGGTTAGCACAGGTCTGCCACGTTTCCACACAGTGTTGCTCATTGACATAAATAACGGCGGCGGAGGGGGGCAGACTTTGTGAAACGGGACACCCATTAAGTTCTCTCCCCCACAGATAATTGCCCATTAGATGTTGGAAGAGCGCTGGATTGCAAAATAACTCAGCGCTGATGCTAAATGAAACTTGTAATAATAAAAGAGTCACATTGTGAAACGGGCCTGGAATCCCTTAAAGACGGGCTGGCGGTTTTTTATTTTGCGCTATCATCCCGCCAAACGCTTGGATTATCAACAAAGAAAATATTGGGAGCTCTGCTGTCTGCGTCTCTGCTTGAGCCGAGCTTTGAACACGAAACGATGACAACACAGGAAAAACGACAAAGGAGGGAAATGAAAATTTAAAATTAAAATCAAACCTACAGAAGAAGCAGGAACTGCAAAAACACGAAAACGTACCAAGTATTTGGGTCAAGTTTCTAATGCAAATACCTCAGTACAGCTGAGATGAGACAAAACCAGCTTGTTTTGAGTCAATCATTTATAAATATTGATATAAAGTGCTAGTTCCCTGTTTAGTCAGTGAAATAATCTGCCAGTGGAACTAGCACTGGCAGTGCTAGTTCCACTGGCAGTGCTAGTTCCAGTGGAACTAGCACTGCCAGTGCTA
>NW_028263388.1:2682500-2690000 GCF_051168715.1 Poecilia mexicana
TTATGTCTGCCACAAAGTATGTAAATATCAGCCATGCTTACGATGGAAATGGATGAATGATGGCGGACGAAGTGGAGCTGGGATGCATTTCCTGTTTCATCATCAACCTTCGAAGTGAAATGTTAGCAAAAAGTCTTCAGCTAACAGTTTACAGGATGATAAAAGAGGTAAAAAAATCCCCAGAGCTCAATGAGTAGGAAAGGAGCATCAACTTGGAGTCACCACGTCTCCATAGCAACCAAACATCTCCATGGCAACCAGGATGTCCAGCAAATTACTCCAGAGTAAAAGAGTATTTGGTAAAATGTCGATTCTAGTACTAACCGGTCAAATTATCAATCATTTAATGTTCAAAAAGTACGTCATGAGACGGAACAAAATGTAAATTTAAGAGGAATTTTTTTTTTTTAGGACAAAAATTGCAATAATTAAAATAAGTAAGAAAAATGGGCAAAATAAAATTTTTCCAAATCAGTTTCTTTCAATAAAAATCTTCTGAAGCTTTAACAGAAACTTTAGGCTTCACAGTAAAAGAAAGAAGTACAGAGTAGTAAAAACTGTTTAAATTTTATAGGAAAGTTCTCAGTTTTGTTCCTGAGTTTAGGCTAAGAACATTTTGTAAACCAGGGGAGCCCAAAGTGGGTCCTGGAGGCCCAAAGTGGGTCCTGGGGGCCCAGGGTGGGTCCTGGAGGCCCAGAGTGGGTCCTGGAGGCCCAGAGTAGGTCCTGGGGACCCAGGGTGGGTCCTGGAGGCCCAGGGTGGGTCCTGGAGGCCCAGAGTGGGTCCTGGGGACCCAGGGTGGATCCTCAAGGCCCGGATCCTGCATGTCTCGGTTCTGCTCACTTGTAATGTCATAAAGAAAAGGTCAATTTTTAAAACCTAAAAAAATTATTTTCTAATTGGTTTTACAAAAATATTCCATAATTAAGTCACAAAAAACACAGATTTTTGTGACTAATAAAGGTATTTTGCATTTTTAATTGGAATAAAATACGGCCCTTAAGTGATGTTGGCCCACAGTGCAGAAAGTTTGGACACCCCTGTATTTCAGCTTCCCAATATGCATTTTTTTCTTCAGGATGTTTTAGATATGATCAGCAAAACAAGAATGAATCCAAAAATCTGGATTTACGTTGCACAGAAAAATAAATCTGTGAAAAGTGAACAGGCGCTGATCTGCTGCATGTCCTTTTCACTGAGGACATATTTGTGTCTGATTGTGTTGCTACAGATGTCTTTTTTATCTAAAAGCAGCTTAAATGGAGTTAGAGTGAGAAAACAAATGAGCTCATACTGCTCTTCCATTACCGCCTAATGTCTCCATTTAGGAAAACCGATTTGTTTTTGGCTCCTGCGAAACGTTTCTCAGCCAGAAGCAGAGAATTTCAATTTGTTTTAAATGCGGCACAGTCAGACCACAAATTCCTTCAAGACAAAACAACGCCAGTCACATGCTGCACACCAAAGCAACATTTCTGAGAGGAATGGAAATGAAACGGGGTCTTTACGCAGCACGGATATTACAAACATTCGTTCTTTTCCAAGCTGGGAACAATGGCTGATAGGAGACCGAAATGATTTTCCTCCTCGTCAAATTTGTGTTAAGAAATTAAAACAGACGGATATTTATCAAAGTAAGGCCTGCCTCAGGCGCCAAGTTGGGTTTCAAACCCCAGACTTTCTACGGTAACAAGTGCCACTGTGCAGCCCGCAAACACCAGTCAATTACACAAACATACATCTTTGAAAAGCAGAAGTGGAGCCTCCTGCACAACCAACAAGAATGCAGCAAAAATATTTCTGGATGGTAAGTCAACAACAAAACACTGTCTTTTCCAACAGCCATTGTACAGCGCATACAGTGACCAAAACATGCAGGAGCTCTGCTGGGGTTGCTAGGTAACAGGTTGAATTTCACTGGGGTTGCTAGGTAACAGGGCAGTGTGACTCAACAGGGCGCTTTTGAAGCGTCTCATTTTCCAGACATAAAAAAAACATGAACTTATTACCCCAAACCGGCTGGTGCTTTTTTATAAGCAATGGGAACTGAAGTAAAAATCAGATAAAACAGGACAATTTTGAATAATAGTTGAATAATTTAATGTCACATTCTGAATGTCATTCCTTAAAGATTTGTATTATTTTTATTTTTTATTTTTTGCTTTATAGCAATTATGAGGAGGCCCTCAGGTCCTAACCCCACAGCATTACACTACCACCACCATGTTTAACCCTTTTACGCCGGAGTTTCAAGCGTCTGCCTAAATAAACCTTCCTTATTTTAATTGTAAGTAGTTCTTTAAATGTCCTGTGAGATGATATACTTACCCATGTATCGATAACAACTGGAACTTTCAATATCCAGCAAGTTATTTTCGCAATATGCCATCTATTAAACGAGTGCCCCCCAGATTAATTACCTCTCTGCAGCTGCAGCTGTGAAGTTGCCGTATTAACCCGATACTTGCTGGAAAGGGCAACGCCTCCCCTTTCAGAAACCGTTGGAATTTTTCAGATAGCGCTACGTGTGGCGGAATTACGGTACTGCAAATTTGGATGTGTCGCCGCCGACACATCCCGCCTAGAAGGGTTAATGCCAGTATGTGGTCATTTTTCTGAAACGCTGTTCTACTTTTACCAGACAGGATTTTCTTCTGCTGCAGCCGGTGGTACACAACTCAGGTTTGGCTGCTAAGCATTTCTTGCTTTTAGCATAACAATAATCTGATGTAGAGGAGGATCAGCTGAAGGGAAGAAATAGTTGCAATTCACAGAGAAGCACTAACTGTTTTTTCAATACGTGTGTTGTAACATGGAGTCTTGCCACAGGGTCTTTCTCTCCGGTGGTCTTGGCATGAGTGGGCAAAAACCCAAGAATTATATTTAGAGAGGCAGAAAATAAAACTCCTGATGCCCACAGACATATTTTGTTTAAAACTTGCGTAAGACAGATTGTTTTTCTAATGGTTTCACTCTTTCTGCATCTCAGAGAAGTTGGGTAAGTTTCACAAAGTCAAATAAAACGTCTCAGTGTAGTTTTGCATAATCACTCGAGAATAAAAATGTGTTTTTCAGGAGGTAGGAAGGGCTTTGGCAGAGGACAGCAGCGCTTTAGCTAAAAGAAATGCAATAAAAACTGATGTGAAACGCATCATATCAGCGTAACGAGAAATCAACAAAGACACTGTGATTAGTAACTAGAATCAGGTGATTAAAAATAAAGAGAGCAACAGATGCACAGGACAGAACCCATAAAGAGAAGTGATGGTCTGAACCTTCAGAGCAACATAAAGACAGTTATAAAGTCGGCCTTCTATCACCTCAAGAACATTTCCAGGATTAAAGGACTAAAGATCTAGACTAGATCTTTCTCTAGATTCTAGAGGATCTCATCTTTAGTTGTATTGATTATTACAGCAGCGTCTCACAGGTCAGCCTGAAAAATCGATCAGATCCAGAACGCTGCTGCTGGTCTGACTAAAACCAGGTCGATGGAGAACATCACCCAGTTCGAAAGTCCTTGACTCTAAAATATCACCAGAACCAGAACCAAACATGGAGAAGCAGCTTTCAGCTTCTATGCACCACAAATCTGGAACAAACTTCCAGAAAACTGCAAAACAGCCGAAACACTGAGTTCCTGTAAATCCAGACTAAAAACCCAGCTGGTTAGAGTTTGATTAGTAATAAGTGGAACATCAATCAATATTTCATGTATATTTACTTGATTTGACACAATCTAATGTTTCTGGCTTGTTTCGTATTAAAACTTTGCCTTGTTCCCGAAATACAATTAAACTTTACTTTGACTAGACCTTTTTTCCTTATTGATGACCAGATACGCGATCACAGTGATTGATGGATAACCATTTATACATATATGGATCAGTCTTTAGAAAATGATTTCATTTCATTTCACATCCAGAGGATGGCATCAGATTCTTTACATTTTCAAACTCTGCAGCAGCTTCACCAATATCCTGTCCTGGTCTGAGAAAAACAAATTAATTTTATTCCACCCTCATGTCATCACCACACGATTTCTCACATTTGCAGGGTTAAAGCATCAGTGCATCTGCTGTGGTGCTGCAGCCCGGTACCACAGTGATCCAGTGATTTACCCCGTTTGAATGCAGCATGTTTGCTTTGGAGCGCGATATGGATTTAGTCATGAGACATTAATAGAGTAGAAAACATGCTGAAAAATGAGCTCTGTGACGCGACTGTCTAAGCACTGTGTGTGTGTGTGTGTGTGTGTGTAAGTTAGAGTGTGTGGTGCAGCGTAAAGGTCTTGAGGGCTGCGCTGTCACTCAGTGCAGCTCGCAGGGTGGTCTGAACACTGAGTCCTCTTTACTCGGTCGCACACGCACGCAAACAAACAAACACTCTCTGGTGCAAAAGTAATGACATACGTAACAAAGTATACATAAATATATGGCTGTATATATGACCATAATGAAGCAATCAAATAACCTCAGCGCTTCCCCTCTTCCTGTCCGAAACCGGACATCTAAATATACTGCCACAGGCTCCATCACACGCAACCGAAACGCAGAGACCAGATGAGGCGAGCGGTGCCACACAGCAACCCTTTCATGCTCCTGACACACAACAGTTTCACTTTAAACTGGACATGTGCTGGAACGCAGCATGCTGTCATTTCAGGGAGATTTATGAGAAAACAGGCTCAATCTGCACATTAAAGTCTCATTGTCTCCTTTTATTGAGATTCTGTTTCAACCAACAGCTAATAATTCTTAAAAATCAGGACTTTCATAAGCAATGTTCACGAGTGATGTACTTCACAAATGCTAAAGAATTATATTAGCTTTCAATCACAGTAAATCCCTGGAGGAGCAGAACATCAAGGCAGGAACTCTGGCTGGGATCAGACCTCTGTTGCTGTAAAGAAAAAATATGGTGGCTCAGAAGGGTCAATAAAATGCAAAAGCAAAAACACAACAGCAAAAGTCACAACGGAAATAAAGTTAAAAGGGAAGTCATGATAAACTGCTAGCATAACTTCTGCTGTTCCATTGTGTCTTTGGCTGTTGCAGTTTTTTTTTCTGCTTTCTGCCTGGTGCTGAAGCTGCTGCCTTTTCCCTTGTCCATTATGTCTGTTTCCGTTTTGTTGTCTTTGGCTGTTTGTCTTTTGCGTTTTGTCTACCCTTCTGGGCCGCCGTAGAAAAATATGCTAACCAGACCGGAGCTCGACTTTCTCGATCTGTTCCTCCTGAAGACAGCAGGCCTCGAAGTGAGGCTGTTAGCACAGATGTATCTGGATTAGCTTCACTTATGTCCTCCAGGTAAAGGGGGAAATAAGCCATTAATATCGGTGCTACGCTACAGTTAGCATCGCTGCAGGAAGTACGAGGCTCCCTCCCTGCACCACTGTTAGACATTCACTGAACAAATACTGCAAATGAGCCCCTCTCTCCCCACCGAATGGTAATAAGACATAATTGCCTGTAATCTGAATACATTAGTCCTAAGAGGGTCCTGCTGCTTTTGTGTGCAATCATGGTGGAGCTTGAAGGACTAAAATATGATGAGAGCAACATGCATCTGTCTGCGTGCTGCTCCGGCTGATGAATAATTTGCTGCATCTTAATTCCAGTAAATTGTCTGCTGCTTAACTGGAACAAAGGTTGGCTAATAAAAATTAGGGTTTCTAAAATGGGATTTGGTTAAAGGAAAGCCAGCAGATCCGACATCAAAGCGAGGTGAGGATCATTTTCTGTTTGGGGTTTTATCTTTATTAAGCTTTAAAGCTTCTAACCAGACTTTTCTGTAATATTAATCAAGTTCCCTTCAGTGTCGTTTTCCACCAGCAGAACAACTTTTACAACGATTTGGTTTCCTGTTTTGTTGTAAATTGTTATTTAATCGAAAAAGCAAGCTTCCCCACATACATGCCCCGATGACATCACTTAAGGCACAAGGCAGCTAATAAAACTTCTTTTGAGGATGTTTATTGTATTTATCTCGCTTTTTTCTGTATGGTTGCATGTTTTTAATCAATTTCCTACTAAAGAATAAAATAATTCCTGCAAAAGAACAATAACTGGCTTTTTTCTACTTTGTTTCCTTAAAATATCACAAATAAAAATCTAAATTAAGTATTTTTTGCATTTTTATTTGGGGAAGAAAAGGCCCCTGATTACTTTCCACTCTGTGGTTTTGGCCTGCAGTGCAAAGAGTTTATAACTTAGAACCTATGTTGTAATTTATCAACTCACCCGTCAGCCATGTTGTTTACTAAGCTAGCTGACCAGCTTGTTCTGACACAAAAACAGAAAAAGCTTCTCTGACATGCATTTTAAAAATTTTATTTTTTATTAAACTCTGCATTGAAACCACAAACTTTCTTCTTAAATAACTGCAGTGACAAACTATTGCATCCCAAATGCACAAAGGAGCGTTATCGTAGATCCTTCCTCTCAGCAGTTGCTCAAATTCCAGCTGTTATTTGCAAAGTTTTACTAATTTTAAATAACATTTCTGCTGTTATTTGCACATCTCTTTTGAGATGAGATGTTCTGATGTCTTTGATGTTTTTAATGTTTTTATCTTTACTTTTTATCTATTATTAATTTCTTTTTATTTCTTACTGTCTTAATGATGTAAAGCCCCCCGGAAAACGTCCCAGTTAAACGACGTTTAACTAAAGTCTTAAAAGGGGAGCGGGTCTGATTCACTAACAGATCATCAGAGAGTGAAGTCGCCTCCTTTCTTCCTCCGTCTGCAAATCAAATCAAATTGGTGTTTAATGTTTGCCATCAATTTAAAGATAATAATAAAAGTTTGATCACAGGTAAACAAACTAGTGCATATTTACAAAAATCAAACAAAATATGGAATCAATAAAAGTTTTATGTTTTTAGATTAAAAAACAAAACAGTTTCCAGAGTTCAACCTGCCTCTCCTCCTGCACATGAACAGAACCAAACAGTTGATATAAATGAGTGTCTCTGTGCAGCTAAAATTTATACAAAACAGGTTTGATTTTGTAAATGAGGGGTTGACATTTGATCATATGTGAAAAAATGTATAAATATCTTTAAATAATCACTCATTCAAGTAAAGCACATTTCAGAAACAAGGCAGTTCAAAATGCTTTACATCACAAAAACAGTCAAATAAAATCCACAGTCACAGATTGAGAAACCAATAACAGATAATATTACCAGGCCTGGCGCAATAAGCAATAAATCAATTAATCACACGATGATTAAAATGAGCTCAATAATTTCCATTTGCATGATTTATCGTTTTTCCCCTTCAACCAAAAAGCTGGATGATAAAAGTTTTCATTCTGGTTCTTTTTTTGAAGGAATTATTCTATTTGTTGTGGAAATTTAAAATGTGAAATGTTCTTCAGAACCTAAAGTTTATTAATCTTTGTTACGCTGCTGTGATTATCTCACTTTGTTTATCGCAGTAACTTCTGTAAAACGTAGAATGGTGGCAGAGCTGATAAAACAATCACACACGTTCCAG